>NC_133652.1:292368056-292668056 GCF_009905375.1 Apium graveolens | reverse complement strand
TCCTCCTCCAGCTGCATTCTTTTCTGAATTTTTTGCTCCAGCTTTGCCTCTTCTTCTTTTCTTATCTGTTCTCTGATTTCTTCTAACTTTTTCTTTCTGGTTGCTTCTGTCTCCTTCTTACTAGGCTCCTTTTGATTCTTTTTCGCCTTGGTTCCGATTCGGTCGAAGACAGATCTCCTGGATTGCTGAGAATCCCTGGACTCTTCTTGCTCATCATCTTGTTCAAATTCTGTTATTCCCAGTGGACTAACAATGAGATTTACAGAATGGGGGTTGAATGTAAATCTCAAAACTTTTTCAAGTTTTGAGTAGTTTCTAAGGCTAAGTGTTTCAGTGAGAAAATGTGTGTGAATGGCTTGAAGCTGATACAGACAAATATATATTCAAACAAAAGGAAATAGCTTTTCTCACTCAAGATGATTGGGCAGCAGATGGAGTCAATGAAGATGACGATATGGAATATGTCAACCTAGCCCTGATGGCTAATTCTGATGAAAATGAAACTAGTTCATCAAGCAACCAGGTAATTACTACTGATCTCTCTCAGCTTTCTAAAAATGAATGCAATGAAGCCATAAATGATATGTCCAATGAATTATATCATTTGCGTGTTTCCCTTAAATCACTAGCTAAAGAAAACACTAGGATCAAAGAGAATAATGTGTTTTTAAGTGATAAGAATGCTGTGTTAGAGGATCAAGTAATTGAGCTTGAAAAGATTAAACTTAAATGCTTGACTGTTGAGAGTGAACTAGAAGAAGCTGTTAAGAAAGTAAAATTCTTTCTAAACAGTTAGAAAGTGAGCAAGAGGTAATCAAGGCCTGGAAAACATCTAGGGATGTTAGTGTTCAGATTGCCAAGGTTCAGGGAATTGAATCATTCTGTGAGGATGCCTGGAAGAAAAACAAAAAGGAGTTAGAATTAATTGATGGATTGTCAACGGATGTGGAATCAACGGATGATGAAAGTTATCCGTTGAAGGAAGAAAAAGAGCATCCGTTGTGCATCCATAGTCTGTAGGCATCTATTCCCCTTACTTCCTCCAGCTCATCCAGATAGAGTTCAATGTCTGAAAATTCTTTAATGTCACAAATGTGAACATAATCATCCTTAGAGGCTGGTGGCTTAGGCTTAGGCTTCTGAGTGAATTTGATTGAGGTTGGAGGAGGTGTTGATTTGATATTTCCTTTTCTGCTTGGTCCATTTCCTTTGAGATGGTAGATTAGCTCTAGATGAGGTTGCCTCAGTATTGTCATGATGTGAGATAGAATGTTGATTGATTGAAACTCCCCCTGAGTTGCTGATCCTTTGAAAGGAATTGGGAGCTCTATCAACTGATGAAGTAAATTGATTATCCGTTGACAGACTGTTATCAACGGATACTTCATTGTGAACTTCAACGGATGATGCACTTTGTCTTTCAACAGATGTTGCATTTCTTCTTTCAACGGAAGCTGAATTATGACTTTCAACGGATGCAGCATCCTGTGCATTATCCAAAGGCAGATTTTGAATACTTCTTGAGATGCCTTCTTCATCATTCTCATCTTCACTATCATCATAATATATCTCAATATTGTCAAATTTGAGTCCTTCATGATGTCCCTCATCAGTTAGTCCATCAATCTTTTTATCATCAAACACAACATGTACAGATTCCATGACAATGTTGGTTCTTAGATTGTAGACCCTATATGATTTTCCAGCAGAATAACCAACAAATATTCCTTCATCAGCCTTTGCATCAAACTTTCCTTTGTGATCAGGTTGATTCCTTAAGATGTAGCATTTGCAACCAAAGACATGCAGAAAGTTTAAAGTTGGTTTTCTTCTCTTGAATAATTGATAGGGAGTTATGTCTTTTGCCTGATTGATTAGAGAAATATTCTGAGTGTAACATGCACAGTTAACAGCCTCAGCCCAAAAATAAGTTGGGAGTTTTGACTCTTCAAGCATTGTCCTTGCAGCTTCAATTAGTGATCTGTTCTTCCTTTCCACCACACCATTTTGTTGTGGAGTTCTTGAAGCTGAGAACTCATGCATGATCCCATTTTCTTCACAGAACAACTTCATGGTTGAATTCTTGAACTCAGTTCCATTGTCACTCCTAATATTCCTTACTTTGAAATCAGGATGATTGTTGACTTGCTTGATATGATTGATAATGATTTCACTAGCTTCATCCTTTGATCCAAGAAAATAAACCCATGAAAACTTTGAGAAATCATCTACAATCACTAGGCAATATCTTTGCCTTGAAATTGACAATACATTGACTGGTACAAAAAGATCCATGTGTAGCGATTGTAATGGTTCATCAATTGCAAATTCAAGCTTCTTACTGAATGATACTTTCTTTTGCTTTCCTTTCTGACAAGCATCACACAGTCCATCCCTTGTGAATTCTACTAGAGGCATTCCTCTAACTAAGTCCTTTTTGACTAGATCATTCATTGTCTTGAAATTCAAGTGGGACAGCTTCTTGTGCCATAGCCAACTTTCAGCTGAACTTGCTTTGCTGAAAAGACAAGTAATGGATTCTGCATCTGTAGAGTTGAAGTCAGCTAAATACACATTTCCTTTTCTAACTCCAGTTAGAACCACTTTATTGTCCTTCTTACTTGTGACAATACAGGCTTTAGAATTGAAGGAAACAGTATTCCCTCTGTCACATAATTGACTGATGCTCAATAAGTTGTGTTTGAGACCATCAACCAATGCAACTTCATCAATGATGACATTTTCTTTTGAAATCAAGCCATATCCCATAGTGAATCCTTTGTTGTCATCTTCAAAGGTTATGCTAGGGCCAGCTCTCTCCTTAAACTCTGTGAGCAGGGTGAAATCTCCTGTCATGTGTCTTGAACAGCCACTGTCCAAGTACCATAGATTCCTTCTTCCAATCATCTTGAGTGAGAAAAGCTCTTTCCTTTTATTTGAGCAATTTGATTACAAAAAGAAGTATTTTGATTTGCTCAAACAAAAGGAAAGAGCTTTTCTCACTCAAGATGATTGGAAAGGAAACTTGGGTACCAAAATCAACTTGATTGATTTTGTTGTGTGCAGGGAAAAAGAAAGAAATTGAAGACAAGAGTGAAGATGTAGGTATGGGGGATATGTTTAGTGATGATGTGGGAGAAAGAAGTAAGGAAAGAGAGGAATGGCAGAAAGGGAACAGAAAGAAGGCCAATGCAAAAAGAAAGATGGTAGATGAGACTGAAGAAACCCAATCAAAATCCAAACCACTACCTTATATTCCTGAACCCATTGTGCCTAACCCCTTCATAAATATCCATGGTGAAACAATCACTCCTAAGGAGGAACCAATTGATTGGGACACCATCAAATTGTCCACCTTCTTAACCACTTCTCCACCAAAGAAACAGAAAAGGAAAATCAAATCAACACCTCCTCCAACCTCAATCAAATTCACTCAGAAGCCTAAGCCTAAGCCACAAGCCTCTAAGGATGATTATGTTCACATTTGTGACATAAAAGAATTTTCAGACATTGAACTCTATCTGGATGAGCTAGAGGAAGTAAGGGGAATAGATGCCTACAGACAACTACCAGAAAGACTAGTGTTCAAATACAAAGGAAGTGGGGAAAGAACTTGGCCTCTCTACAGGATTCTGAATGAAGGCTACTCTACCTTGGTTAGAGTCTACTCAGCCATAAAAAGGGATTCTGGCTTTACCAGGACTGCCAAGACTGAGATTCTCAACAAGATTGCCAACATAAGGAAGACTTGGTGGGAGCCCAATGCCTTGCCTAGAACATTACTCATTCAAGAAAGAGGAATTACAGTTCACAAATCACCTCATTGGTTGATGGAGTTTAGAGACAACAAATGAGTCAGAAGATTTTTCAGACTTGAAGATCAGCTCAAGATTGCCAGTAATGAAACTCTCAAGGATATGCAATCTAAGTTGGACATCAATGAAGAAGATGAAGCTGAGTTCTACAGACAACTTCAACTTCAAATAGAGGAGAATGACAGGAGGCTAGGAATAGAAAATAAGAGATCAAAGGAAAATAAATTAATCTGCTCAGGCTAAAGGAGCACCCTTGGAAACAATGTAATTCTTCAATTCTATCTCAGCATACATATTTTTGCAGCACTTTTGAATTTCTGCTTTATTACAGTTAATATGTTTGTCAAGTGTTCTATTATCATCAAGCTAAACCCAAATTTATGCCTACAGTTCTAGTAGACATAAATAGGGGAGATTGTTAGGAATATGTGTATTAGTTTGATGATAAGTTAAACAAAACACTTAAGTAGAATTCTAGTATTTGTAGCCTCAACGGATAAGACCATCTTGGCTATCTGTTGAAGGAGTAGCTTTACTTAGAAATATGTTTAGTATTGTAGCACATTTCATTCTCTGGATTCAAGTTGTAACTCTTAGACGTTGTAGGAAATTATCAGTCATGTTGACTACTAGTGGATATGCAAATATGAGGGCTAATTGTAAATATTTCATGCCTTGTAATTTTGTATAAGTGAAGAAGTATCAACTGATATTGAAGACCTTCAACAGATAAGAAACAAAGCTTCAACGGATGTCTCTAAAGCTTCAACGGATAATATCCATCAACGGATAAGTGCTTCAACGGAATAAGACTTCAACTGCTAATGCATCAACTGGATAAAGTTTCAACTGATAAAGCCTCAACAGATAAGGGATCAACGGATGAAAGCTTCAACGGATGCTTAGTTCAATAGCAGTTGATAGTGACAATTCATAAGCTGACAGAGGCACATGGGTTGACTTTAGCTATTTTTCAAGTTTTGCTTGTGCTCTTTTGTCAGTCTTTAGCTTTTTGGCTTCTTCCTTCAACCTTCTGGTTTCTTCCCTCTTGGCTATTGAGAATTTGGGATGTCCTTTCATCACACAGATGCTCTTTCCCTCCCTAAAGATAATAGCCATACTCATCCTTTCAACCACATCCATGGTCTCATTGTGCTTTATGATACTTCTACCCTAAAACCTTGTCTTCATCAGGCTTTGGAAGAGGAAAGTCCACTTCTTTCATCTGAGCAAGGCTTAGAGGATTCTTTGTAGAGTCCTTATTGGATCCGTTGTTGAGTCCTTGAGAACCATAGGTTTCATATTCTTGGAAGAAGTTTCTCCAACCTTATTCCTCCTAACTGGCTTGAGCTCCAAAATGATTGATTCCACCTTTATGTTATGCTTCACAGATTGTGATTTAGAAGTTGTAGAACCAAAAATTTGTTGCATCTTTTCATCAATTTTCCTCCTTTGCTCTTTGACTTGCAATTCAGATGCTGCTATCTGGATTAGATCAATTCCATCAAACTTTCCTTTGATTTGAATAGTTGGTGAAGTGGTGATGGCAGGAACTAGCACTTGAGATATTTGAACTGTTGTTGATGGCTCTCCTTCCTCTTCCCTTTTATTCTCCCCCTTTTTGTTATCATCAAGGGTAGGGGTCAAGCCTTGTGCTTTTGCCAGCTGCATTAGTAGATTTGTCTGAGTTTGTTGATTCTGAAGAATGGTGACCATAGAGTCTTCAATGATCTGAACTCTGTTTTCCAATCTGGCCAGCCTCTTGTCAGCATCAGATTCTTTCCTCAGTCTCCCCAACAAATCTTGCATAGTACTATAAGGCATGACTGAATCCAACTTCTCAGCATTGTAGGATTTCAGATCAGCAATGTCCTACTTGAGTTCATCCACACTTAGATTCTGTTTGAAATGCTGCAACTGCAAAAGATGCAGAGAGTCCAGATGAGCTTGAAGAATTGCCTTGGTACCAGCATCTGTAGTCTCCTGAAGGGCCTTTTGAATAGTCATTACTTGCCTGACCAAGGTGACACCAAATTCTCCTGGTGTAGATGCCTTTGCCCATACCCAATCAGGTAGATCTGGAACAGAACTTGGGCCTGCTTCTCCCCCTAAGTTCATGCTCTCATCCAAAGAATTAGAGTCATCATCATTAGAATTTACTCCAAATTCTTCAGATGGCTCACCAGCTTGAGAAGGCAGCCTGTTAACAGCAGCTTTGTCTCTGAGAAGAGATTCTGAAGTGTGTACAATGTTCAAAGTCTGTTCTGCCTCCACATTGCCCTGAGTAGCCAACAATTGATAGGCTGTAACAGGGTGAGTAAAAGTGTCAGCATCCAAGGAAATGTTATCAATTACAGCTTTGTAATGTTGCTGAAATTGTCTTTCCTTTTCTGCATCATCCACTATCATTAACTCACTAGCAATGGCTGGATCCACCCTTATAGCTTCTGTACCTGCCTTTCTCTCATTTTCTCTATTTTCTTGCATCAGGGGCTCCCCCTGGCTCACACACACCTTCACACCCTCACCCTCACCTTCTAAGGTGGCACTCCCCTCACTCACTTTTGCCATGCTGGAAGAAATAACATGCATATGGTGACTCTCAACCTCTCCTTTTACCTGGGAGCAACCTAGCCTCTCACTCAAATTATCACTCCTTTCCCTCAAACCTAAAAGTGATTGTACAGTAACCATGTCCTCTACAGTTGGAATTGTTTCTGTTATATGAGTAGAGACCATCAACGGATAGGGAGTATCCGTTGAAGTGGAAACTGATGATATCAACGGATAACTGCTGTTAAGCTTATCCGTCGAAGAAAAACCACTCGTCAACGGATGAGAGATATCCGTTGAAGAAGGAAAATATGCAGATATTGAAAGTGACATAATTGTTGAATCTGTGTGAATTGTTTTTAAGTGAGGTGACACAGATTCTTCAACTATATCTGAAAGAATTGGCTGATGATCCAACAAATCATCTAAAAGATGATGATCATAAGGTTTTGAGTGGGGCTCATCCCTGAGTTTTAAGGAGGGAGAATCATGAATTGATGTGAATATCATATCCACATCCAGAGAGGGTGATGGAGAGTTTGATGATTGATGTGTTTCTATTATGAGAGAATGGGGTTGTGACTTCACATTTGTTGGAGTCACATCAAGCTGAATTTGAGAAGGCAAAGATACTAGGTGGATGTATCTGTGCTGTGTGTGCCCCCTGTGTGGAAACTAGGGTCTTGGCCTTCTTCTTCCTTGAAAAGGCTTTGATTGGTGAATGTGTGGCTCCAGTGTCCCTCCCTCTTTGTCTGTGTCCTGGTGGGACTATTTTCAATAGCTGCATCCTTTTGGGAGGATGCAACTAGGGATGTGTTTGACTCCTTTTGAACCACCACAGTCTTTTGAGAGACTGTGGCTTGGCTGGCTGGGGTACCACTCACCTCTCCCACCTTATCCTGGGGGGTTTCTTGATGTTCACCCCTCCCCTCACCACTCATACCCTAGTTCACTCCCTTCAGGGTTTATGATAGTTGTTACAACTGTTGTCTTTTGAGAAACAACAGAGGTGGTTTTCTTTGACTTGTGTTTTGAAATTTTAGTTTTGGTGGCTTTGGTAGGAACCTGTTTGGACAGAGACATAGATTCCATTGCCACACTGGAAGGCAAAGAAACAGTGGGGTTGGAAATATTAGGAGTTATTGAAGTGTTTACCTCACTTACCTGTGGTGCATTCATGATTGACAAATATACCAATGGCACCTGGCTGTTGAGGTTGATTCTCAAAAGGTCTGCAATGACCCTTTTCTCTTGTGCCCAGCATTTGAGTTTATTGCTCTCATTAGATATAACCAGTCCTTCAGCAACATGGTTAGCCAATAACATAAAGAATCTAGCATAGTAGATGTTATGTGGTCTATTAGCTTTGTTACCTAACCTGGAACCTAATTCTAGCATGACATAGTTGCTAACATTAAAGTACCTATCAGAAACTAGCATATAGAGCATATTAACAAGAGATGAAGTTATGGCATCAAAATTGCTAATCTTCCCAGAGAAAACCTTGATAAAGGCATCTCTAAGAAAACTCTATTCTTTCCTAAGGCCCTTCCTTCTAATACTACCTAAGCTAGCAGAATCAAAAGCATAGCCTATGGAATCTAACATAGCAGATACATCTTTATCAGTGTGTGGTGTCATGGCATTATTCTCAGGCAACTTAAAGCAAGACTGTATATCATCACAGTTAATGCAATAATCCTTACCTTTAAGAGAGAAGGCAATAGTCATATATGTGGAGTTGAACTCTGCAGTTGTCCAAATCTCTTCATCTACCATCTTTCTTTTTGTATTGGCCTTCTTTCTGTTCCCTTTCTGCCATTCCTCTCTTTCATTACTTCTTTCTCCCACATCATCACTAAACATATCCCCCATACCTACATCTTCACTCTTGTCTTCAATTTCTTTCTTTTTCCCTGCACACAACAAAATCAATCAAGTTAATTTTGGTACCCAAGTTTCCTTTCCAATCATCGTGAGTGAGAAAAACTCTTTCCTTTTATTTGAGCAAATCAAAATACTTCTTTTTGTAATCAACTTGCTCAAATTTCTTCTTATCAGAGGTTGGCTTCCTACACTCACTTGTAAAGTGTCCACTAATGCCACAAGTTATAACATTTGAACTTGGATTTGTCCACCATGTTTTTGTTTGGCTTAGTGAATTTTGTATTTTTCCTGAACTTCATCTTTGCAAACCTCCTGGACAGAAAAGCCAGATGTTCATCAACATCATCAGAGTCATCCTGACTGGAATTGTCTTCATCCTCAGCTACTTGCTCTTTACCCTTGCTTGATTCTGATTTGCTTGTGCCAATTTTGAGACTTGGCATTGTCTTCTCCTCATTCCTGGCTTCAATCTTCTCACTGTCAGCTACAAGTGCAACTGTTCCTCCTTTTCTCTTTCCCTTTTCCAGCAGCTCATCCTGCTCCATTTCAAGTTCATAAGTATTCAAAATTCCATATAATCTTTCAAGTGTGAAGTTCTTATAATCTTGAGAATTTCTCATAGAGACAGTCATAGGCTTCCATTCCTTTGGTAGACACCTCAGAAATTTTAAGTTGGAATCCTTGACTTGGTACACTCTGCCATACAGCTTCAATCCATTTAACAGTTTCTGAAATCTGTAGAAGGTGTCATTTAATGATTCTCCTTCTTCAAAGTGAAAATATTCATACTGTTGAATAAGAAGCTGCATCTTGTTCTCTCTAACCTGCTCAGTACCTTCACAGATGATTTGTACAGTATCCCAAACTTCCTTTGCAGTTTGGCTATTGATGACATTGTCAAACATATCTTGATCTAAGCCATTAAACAAAATGTTCATGGCTTTCTTGTCCTTGCGGATTTCTTCCATGTCTTCAATGTCCATTCTGCTTTTGGCTTGGGAATGGACTGTCCAACAGCAACTGTTGCAGTAGCAGCTGTGGCCACTTTGTGAGGGATGTGAGGAGCATTTTCAATACAGTTGATGTAGCTTTCATCTTGAGAAAGAAGATGTAAATGCATCTTCACTTTCCAGTGATGATAATTATCTTTTTCCAGGACTGGAATCTTTATCCCAATATCCTTCCTACTCATGTTGATAGCAGGAGGATTCTTCTGTGCACTCATGATGTTAGCAGAATAGATCTTTAAACTCTTTGTATGTTAAGAGCTTGCTCTGATACCAATTGTTATTCCCAGTGGACTAACAATGAGATTTACAGAAGGGGGGTTGAATGTAAATCTCAAAACTTTTTCAAGTTTTGAGTAGTTTCTAAGGCTAAGTGTTTCAGTGAGCAAATGTGTGTGAATGGCTTGAAGATGATACAGACAGATATATATTCAAACACAAATGTAAAGAACACAAAGAACTTAAAAACTTTTCTGGTGGATTTGTTGTTCCACCAGAGATGTGTTATTTCAGAAAATCTGTGATTCAAAGAATTAAATCACAGCTGCTTCCTAGTACAAACTAGATGATTTTCTCTCTGGATTTTTCTAAACAGCACTTGAAAATTCACACCTAATTACTAGCTGCTACTTGGTTTATATATCACCAAGTTTACAAGTGAAGACAAAATTGTAAAATATAATTAAAGAGGCTCTTCACATATTTCTTCTTCATTTCTCTATCCAATGCAATTTGGGTTTAGCTGTTGATCTTTGAATACTCTCTTGTTTGCACCAGAATGGAAATGCTGCATTTTCTTGATTCCTCCTAGAGGCTGCCACATTCCAGTTTGTCTCTATCAACCCATGTGCCTCTGTCAGCTTATGAATTGTCACTATCAACTGCTATTGAACTAAGCATCCGTTGAAGCTTTCATCCGTTGATCCCTTATCTGTTGAGGCTTTATCCGTTGAAGCTTTATCCGTTGATGCATTAGCAGTTGAAGTCTTATCCGTTGAAGCACTTATCCGTTGATGGATATTATCCGTTGAAGCTTTAGAGACATCCGTTGAAACTTTGTTTCTTATCCGTTGAAGGTCTTCAATATCAATTGATACTTCTTCACTTATACAAAATTACAAGGCATGACTCCTATTTGCATATCCACTAGTAGTCAACATGACTGATAATTTCCTACAACATCTAAGAGTTACAACTTAAATCCAGAGAATGAAATGTGCTACAATACTAAACTTATTTCTAAGTAAAGTTACTC
The DNA here is from genome assembly GCF_009905375.1 of Apium graveolens. NCBI lineage: Eukaryota > Viridiplantae > Streptophyta > Magnoliopsida > Apiales > Apiaceae > Apium > Apium graveolens. The sequence continues at coordinate 292,657,539 of NC_133652.1, read as the reverse complement.
CTTCAACGGATAGCCAAGATGGTCTTATCCGTTGAGGCTACAAACACTAGATTTCTACTTAAGTGTTTTGTTTAACTTATCATCAAAGTAATACACATATTCCTAACAAATTCTATCTGAAGCCCGGGCTTGTTCGTCTCTGTAGAGCCTGATTGCTTCAGCAAGTTCATGGCTTGTTAAATTAGCCATATGCTCCTCTGCAACCGGAGCATTGGTGTACTTGTACTGATTGAGTTCTATGACATTTCTGGCATCCCGGGGTGTTACTAGCCTTTCCAAGACTGGGGTGTGCTGTGTCAATGGTTGCTCCTGGAGGGTCTCTCGATCTCCCCCAGGTTCACGAGCCTGAGAGTGGTCCTGATCCTGGACTTGGGTACTGGCGGAGGGCCTACCAGCCGTACTTTTTCCTGCTCTTGACATTACCACAATTGTACAAACAACTGACCAAGATTTGAGGCTACAAATGTGGATCCGAGGTTTCTTTTTTGAAGACTACAAGAAATTTCCAGAATAACAGCAAACAAACTTTCTGGGCTTTGCTAACAATAATACCAAACAAGAACAGCAGGCTCTAGAACACAAAGGAAAATATGCAAGCTAAAACAGTTCCGGGTTTTAAAATTATCAAGACTATTAAACCCCAAGTTTCAAGACTATCAAGTTTATCAAGTCCTAAACAACCAAAAATTAACAAACAAGAGCGGGCTCACACAAACCTGGCCTAAAGTAACGAGCTCACATAAACGTGGCTAAAATGAAAATTCATATTCAAGAAAGGGTTTGGTTGTTTATATTCTTACAGGCTTAAAATTGGACTCTATTAAGAGTTTGCTGATGAAAATGAATCCAGGGGCACCGAGACCTAAGGATGGAGCCCCCCTCCTTCTAGCGCCAAATGATAACTCCGGTGAGCGGGCGGCTCCGTCCGACGTCGTTCCTGGACCTTCTAGGTTGGGATGAGGTGTAACTGTTGGTTGGGCGCCTGCAAAACAACACCAGAAGGGGGGTTTGGCTCCCACGGCGCCTCCGGTGTAAGAATAAGAACAGGGTTTTGGAGAAGATGAAGGTGTATGTATGTGAATAGAGAGGCTGTTGTGTGTGTGTATGGATATGAGAGAGTGAGTGTGCAAGAGTGAATATATTTTTCTAACCCCCAAACCCTTCAGCCTTGGGGGTATATATAGCCCCAAGGTAGGGTTTAGGGGTAGTTACCTCTAAATTTGGGCCGTTGGATCTTGGGAGCGGAGGACGCCTGGCTTGGGTGGATTGCTTACACGTGTCCAGAGGAGGACCACCTCCAGAGTGTCCTAACGGCCTTCTGATACGCGCCGCGCTTGTCTGGTGTGTTGGTTGTTGATAGCTGTCATAGTCACGTGCCCATGTACCCTTTCTTGGCGGGTTGTGGGATGCGCATGTGTTCGATGGGACCCCCCTCACGGTGGTCTTAGTTCTGATCCGGATCAGGGTATGCTGGTGGATCCGGATCCGGGTAATAGGATAAACCCGGGCCTCGGCTCCAATATTTGATTGGCCTGGGGGGGGTCTTAGCTGGTTAGTTGAGCCTGTATTCCTTTAGTTCAGGTTGACGCCTATCCGAGTCTCTTATTCCCTATCAATAATCAACCTCTTGATGTTGGCTATTTGTTGAACCACTACAGACCTATAAGAAATCTGTAGAAAAAGTAATCATTTATTACCATATTGAAGTAATATATTATATTCATAACAACATAAAATTTTAATAACATACTATTTTTAAAATATTGTTAACTAATATAGCAAATACCATCGAAGTTCAATGCCTTACAGGTTCAACAAATTTTACATATTTTCCTACAGATCCAATTTAGCCAACTAATTATAGCTAACACCGTTGAATTTCAATGCTCTTACGAGTAGAAAAGGCAGGAGCAGGCTTACGATTCTGGGTTTCGCGTCGCTTTCGTATTTTTAAACGAGTTAATTTCAGGTTAAACTAAAATTATTTTAAATTAAAAGAGAATTGAATTTCTAATTGTCAAGGAATAAAATTCTAAAATTAGATCATATCAGGCCTGTTAGGTCACACTTTCACTGTAGAGGGGGTGAATACAGTGTTTATTACAATCAAATCAAACTTCAAGAACTTATGTAACAGAAAACAAACTTTATTGAAACAATAAACTCTGTTACAATCTGGAACTGTTATCTCTCAGTGATGAACAAAATATCACGAGAGCTGCTAGGGTTACAGTAAATAATATTCTCGATAATGATAACACTTATAGTATAAACCCTATGTCTGTGTTTATATATTACACATTTACAAGATAATCGCTAATTAATATGGAATATAATTCTGCTTCCTAATATATATCAATCAGATATCTTTTCTTCCAAGTATTCCATTCTTTACGGAATTCCTTCTTCATGCATATCTCTTCTTATGTTTATCTTGATCTTCTTAACTTTAATCAGCTACTGTCCTTATCTGATCGTCCTTCAGCACTTAAATTCTGATATCTATCTCCTGATGCTTATCTCCTGATAACATAAGTACTGATATCCCTTAAGTCCTGACGTCCAGTATAAGTACTGATCAGTTAAGTACTGATTTGTCCTGTTCAAATAAGATCTGAAATCTAAACATAAAATATATTAGCCATGACATTATCAAATATATCTAACAATCTCCCCCAACTTGTAAATTAGCAAAATATACAAGTTTAACAGATATTTGATGATGTCAAAAACATTAAGTACAAATGCATGAGAATTAGACAAGATAACTACAACCTACAGTCCTTAAAGCTTTTACCAATTCAACTTCTGATAACAACTTTAGTCTGTATACACATCAGAATTTAAGCAGTTGTAGATCTTTGACTTGGCTTCATCATTTTCTGATCTCTCTGATGTCAGGAGTTGTTCTGAGATAATTCTTCAACAAACATTTCTCAGCATATCTGAGTTCATCAATCATTCTCCGTTTGACATCTTTAAGCTCTGCAGTATCTTCACCAGTTTGAAATATTGCAGCTCTGAGATCATTAATCTTTGCTTTTCTCAACTCCTGATCTAGTCTTATGACATAAGCTTTGTCAGACTCTAGATTAAATTCAAGCTCCTTAATACCAAGATATGTTCTGATCTGTGCAGTATTAGGCTTCATATCAACAATATCACCATTGTAATTTCTGTACTTTGGAACATATATGCTGTCAGACTTAACAGAATAAAGTCTTTTCTGTCTCTGAATCTGTTCTTTCAAATAGTTTGCATCAGTCCCTGTCAATCTGTCATCCACTTGAAGTAAGAATAATACATGCTCCAATTCTTCAAAATACTTCAATGGAATGGCATTTTGTCTTATATGATAAACCCTACCATCTGTCATGAAATACAACAAGATGTGTTCCTTCAAGTAGGTATGGTAAACCATTTGTACAGATTTCAATTGATTCAATCTTTCAGGAGTTGCTCCAATTCCTGGTTCACTCAAGGAAGTTGGATCATTGGTAGTGTTGTGTACTCTTCTTTCATCAGCACTTCCCAATCCAGTTTTATCTCTTGCTTCCTTTCCAGTAACTACTCTAGCTTCAAAACGACTTGCAGTAGTCTTCAAAGATTGAGTTTGTTTTGCCTTAATGAATCATGGTAGGAGTGTTTTTGATCTTCCTTCTGATATCAAGTTAACTTGAGCTGTGTCAGAGGTTACTTGCTTCTTTTGAATATCAGAACTTACAATTTCTTGACTCTGAACAACTTGAGCCATGTCAGAGGTTGTTTTAAGAACTTTCTTGAAGTCAGAGCAAGATTATCTTTGTCATCAGTAATTTCTTCATCTTCAGGAGGTACATAAACTTTAACAGGTTCACCAACCTTTTCTTTACCCTTGGATCTTGGATCTATCTTTGGTTGTGATTTAGCAAATGTTGCTTCAGTTTGTGCCTTTTCTTTAATCACAATACCTTTCAGTTTTGGAAGTGACTTTTTACCAGAAGCTTCAGATTTAGATGTGGTTTTCTTTGATTTAAGTCTAGCTTCTTCTTCCTTTAAACTTTCCAAGTCCATTCCTGGATTTTCTTGAAGAAATAACTGTCTTGACATTTCTTCATCAAGATCTAGAAGTTCATCAGAATTTATTCTTTTACCAGTATCAGAACTTATTCTCTTCTCAGTATCAGAACTTATCCTGTGACTTGCAATTTCAGCATTTCTTGATGAGAATCTTTTACCTTGACTATGACCTCCACCCATTCCAGAGTTTCCTTGGTCATCTTTTTCATCATCCTTTCCTTGCAGTATCTTGTCATCCTTGCATTTGGACTTAATCACTTTCTCCCCCTTTTTGGCATCAGCAGGAAGTAGAAGAGAGATAAGCAATTCCACTGAAGATTGGATTTCAGTCAATTGTGATTGCTGAGAAGCTTGATTTTGCAGAATTTGATCAATCTGTGCTTGTTGACGATCTTGAGTCTTCTCAATATAAGCAATCCTGTCAATAGAAGGTTGAAAGAACTTTTTCTTATCAAGTTTCCAAACTTGTTCCTGCTTGATAAAGTTCTCCTGAATCTTGTGTATTTCTGCATGAGTGGTTGAATGAAGACCTTGTAGATGTTTAGTACTCAATGCAGTGACACGAAGCTGGATTTTGAAATCATCAGAATTTAACATTTCATCAGCTTTAGTCAAGTGCTCAGTAAGATGTAACGCAGATGGAATACATGAAACTGAGTTCCATTCCTTAGTCCACTCCTGACCTGCAGGAGTTTCACTCCAAGGCACTGGTGGTTCCTCTGTAACAAACTTCTTTACTAGTTCAGACTTAGAAAGAGGAATGTGTCCTGAAGGACCTGCTGCATCAGTATTTGCAGTTGGAGCAGCATCACCAGTATCTCCAGCATGTGCAGCATCAGAACTTATAGAATCAGTATCATCTGATATAATAGCAGTGTGAGTAGTAATGGAGGCGTCATCATCCTCTAATTGCTGATCTGATGCTAAGTTCTGATCAACAGCCATATCCTGATGCTCACCTAAAGTCTGATCATCAGTGTCTAGATGCAGAGAAGGTGACGTAGATAATTCCGGAGTTTGAATAGCATCAGTAACAGGTGTTGGCAAAAGATTTGTTGCTGTTGGAGCTTCTAAGAAAATTACTCCAGGCACAACTAAGTGTTGATCAGCATTATCAGCACTTGTGCCTTGATTACCAAGAGACACAGATGGGAAATTAGCCTTGTCAGATACAGTTTCCTGAGATGGAGTAGATGGAGAAGAAGTAACTGGATCAAATTCTTTTTCTTGTGAGATCAGAGATTCCTGATCCCCTTCCTTAGCTGCTTCCTCCTCATCATCTGAAACTGGCCTTTTTGCCCTCTGTTTCTTGTATTTCCTTGGTAATTTAGAGTCCTTGGAAGTTTCAGGAATTGTCATTTTTCTAAGCCTCTTGATAAGCTTAGATCCTCCAAGTTCAGAATCCTTCTGAGAAATCTTTTTCTCAGCTGCAGTTACCACAGGTTCTGAAGAAAGAATCTGTTCCTCAGAATCTGATTCATCTCTCAAAGTAATCCTCCTCTTCTTCTGAGGTGTTTGAGAAACAGTCTTTGTTCTCTTTGACTTAGAAGATGTAAGCTTCACATAAGATGTAACAAGAGTGAACTGAAATCATTCCAAGTTCATTTACCAATCTTGTAAAGGTAGCTTCACACAGTGGTTTTGTGAAGATATCTGCTACTTGTTGATCTATGGGAACAAAATGCAATTCCACTGTACCTTCATCCACATGTTCCCTGATGAAATGGTACCTGATGCTGATGTGCTTTGTCATAGAGTGTTGAACTGGATTACCTGTCATAGCAATAGCACTTTGATTATCACGGTAAATAGGGATTTTGAAATATATTAACCCATAATCCAGTAACTGATTCTTCATCCAAAGAATCTGTGCACAGCAGCTTCCTGCAGCAATATACTCTGCTTCTGCAGTTGATGTGGAAATTGACTTTTGTTTCTTGCTATACCAAGAAACCAATCTGCCTCCAAGAAATTGGCAGCTTCCACTTGTGCTTTTCCTGTCAATTTTGCAACCTGCAAAATCTGCATCTGAGTAACCTATTAATTTAAAATCCGATTCTCTAGGATACCATAATCCTAGATCAGCTGTTCCTTTAAGATACTTAAAGATTCTTTTTACAGCTGTTAAGTGAGGTTCTCTTGGATCTGCTTGAAATCTTGCACAAAGACAGGTAGCAAACATGATATCTGGTCTACTAGCAGTTAGATAGAGAAGTGAGCCAATCATACCTCTGTAATCAGTAATATCTACTGAATTACCAGTATCCTTATCCAGTTTTGTTGCAGTGGCCATGAGAGTGGATGCACTTGAACAGTCTTGCATTCCAAATTTCTTCAGCAAGTTTCTGGTGTACTTAGATTGACAAATAAAAGTGCCTTCTTCACTCTGCTTGACTTGAAGGCCCAGAAAATAACTAAGTTCTCCCATCATACTCATCTGATATCTTGACTGCATTAGTTTGGCAAACTTTTTGCAAAGTTTGTCATTTGGAGACCCAAAAATGATATCATCAACATAAATCTGGACCAAAAGTAAGTCCTTACCATGGTTGAGATAGAACAGTATTTTGTCAATAGTTCCTATGTTGAATCCACTTTCCAGAAGAAATTGAGCTAAAGTCTCATACCATGCTCTAGGAGCTTGCTTAAGTCCATAAAGTGCTTTATCAAGCCTGTAGACATAATCTGGATGTTTGGAATCTACAAAGCCTGGAGGTTGTTCAACATATACTTCCTCCTCCAATTCTCCATTGAGAAAAGCACTTTTCACATCCATTTGAAAGACAGTAAATTTTTTGTGAGCAGCATAAGCCATGAATATCCTTATGGCTTCTAACCTAGCAACTGGCACAAATGTTTCATCATAGTCAATTCCTTCCTGTTGAGAATATCCTTTTGCAACCAGCCTTGCCTTGTTCCTTGTAATTATGCCATCACTATCAGTTTTATTTCTGAATACCCATTTTGTACCAACAACAGATCTATTCTTAGGTCTTGGCACTAAGGTCCAGACTTTGTTTCTTTCAAATTCATTCAACTCTTCCTGCATTGCTTGCACCCAATCAGCATCTTGAAGAGCTTCTTCCACTTTCTTTGGCTCAGACTGAGAGAGAAAAGAATTGTAAAGACATTCATTAGAAGTACCTGTTCTAGTTCTGACACCTGCATCAGGATTTCCAATTATCAAATCAGGTGTATGTGATTTTGTCCACTTCCTTGCAGATGGAAGGTTTTCTCTAGAACTGGAAGCTCCCCCATGATTCATGCTGTCTTCGTTTTCATTTTCTGATGCTCCCCCTGAAACTATGCTCTCTGAGTTGGATTCTTCAGCATTTAGATTTTCAGCACTATCAGTACTTGGCTTATCAGAACTTGACGAATCAGAACTTGAAGAGCCAGATGTGTGTTCTGATGCTTCTTGAGATGTGATAATATCTTGAGTATGCTCCCCCTGCATTGGTGCATCTTCCTTTGACGTAGTCACCACAGTTTCAATAACATCAGAGTTTAATCCATCAGAGTTTACAGTATTAGAACTTAGACTGTCAGGATTTAAGGTATCAGAATATGAATCTTTATTTTCAAATCTCAGCTGATCATGATCAATGCAATCTTCAAGTCCAGTGATCTTCTTGTCATCAAAAGAGACATTGATAGATTCCATGACCACTTTTGTTCTCAAATTATAGACTCTGAAGGCTTTTGTGGAAAGTGGATATCCAACAAAGATTCCCTCATCAGCTTTTAGATCAAACTTGGATAGCTGTTCAGGATGAGTCTTGAGAACAAAATACTTACATCCAAATACATGAAAGTATTTCAGATTTGGCTTCTTGTTCTTCACCATCTCATATGGTGTTTTTCCATGCTTGTTAATGAGTGTTGCATTTTGAGTAAAACAAGCAGTCTGCACAGCTTCAGCCCAGAAATAGGTTGGAAGCTTTGCTTCTTCAAGCATTGTTCGTGCAGCTTCAATGAGAGTTCTATTCTTCCTTTCAACAACTCCATTTTGCTGTGGAGTTCCAGGAGCAGAAAATTCCTGCTTTATTCCATGATTTTTGCAGAACTCTTCCATTATCAAATTCTTGAATTCAGTGCCATTATCACTCCTCAAAATTTTCACAGAATCTTTGATCAATTTATCCAGATGTTTGACATGATCAATCAGGATAGATGCAGTTTCACTTTTTGTGTGCAAGAAATACACCCATGTGTATCTGGTGAACTCATCTACTATGACCAACGCATATTTCTTCTTTGCAATAGACATGACATTCACTGGACCAAATAGATCAACATGAAGTAGATAATAAGGCTCAAGAATTGATGATTCAGTCTTGCTCTTGAATGAAGATTTTCTTTGTTTGGCCTTCTGACATGAGTCACAAAGACCATCAGGAGCAAACACTGATTTTGGCAGTCCTCTCACAAGATCTTTCTTGATCAGTTCATTTATCTTGTTGAAGTTTAAATGAGAGAGTTTCTTGTGCCAATTCCAGCTTTCTTCAATTGAGGCTCTACTCACTAAACAGATTGCAGAACCATCAGAACTTGTTGAAAGCTTAGCTTCATAAATGTTACCACGCCTGAATCCCTTCAGAACAACTTTTCCTTTAGATTTACTAACTATTTCACAATGTTCTACAAAGAAATCAACATGATAACCTCTGTCACAGATTTGACTTATACTTAGTAAGTTGTGTTTAAGTCCTGAGACCAGAGCTACATCTTTAATGATGACATTCCCAGGATTGATATTGCCATATCCCAAAGTTTTTCCAATGTTGCCATCTCCATAAGAAACACTTGGGCCAGCTTTCTCCACAAAGTCTGATAGCAGGGCCTTATTTCCAGTCATATGTCCTGAACATCCACTGTCCAGAACTAAAATATTTTTCCTGTTGCCCTGCAATCAAAAAGACCACTAATTATTAGTTTTAAGGACCCAGACTTGCTTGGATCCTTTGGCCTTTTTAGGTTTGTTAACATTTGCAGCGGATTTAGCATCAGATTTTATGTTAACAGTTTTCTTATCAGAACTTATACTACCAGACTTTGAATCAGAACTTACACTAGAAGGAACAACAAAAACTTTCTTTAAAGAAGGTTTTATTTGATAATAATCATAGTACAAACTATGATATTCCTTACAAGTATAAATGGAATGCCATAAACTACCACAATGAAAACAAGGATTTTGTGGTTTGTATCTAACAGACTGACTCTTAACTCCTGATTTTGAAGATAAGGAGTTAATATTCTTATTCTTCCTGCAAAAAGAAGCCAGATGGTTAGAACTTCCACAGTTATGACATGCTTTCCTAGGAGCATCAGGAACAGATTTATAGTTATTGCTTTTATTCACACCTTCCTTTCCATTCCTGTTTTTCCTAGGTGATTTTACCTTGTTTGCATTCTTAACATCTTTCAGCTTATGCTTAAGCTGCTTCTTTGTCATTAAGCCTATGTTAACTTCAGCTGTCTTTTCCTGTTTTAGTTTGTCAGAAGCTAATTCCTTTTTAACTTCTGATTTCTCATTTTCAGATTTTTCAGTTACAAACTTAACAGGTTTTAACTTCGGATTTTGCTTATCAACAGGCTTAATTTCTACAGTTCCTTTTTCATTTTTATTTTCTCCATAACCTAAGCCCTCTTTCCAGTTTCCACTGCTTAGCAAATTTTGAGTTGTTTTGCCAGAGTTAGTCCAAGTCCTAATAATCTCTCTCTCCTTTTCTAACTCAGTTTTTAGAGATACATTCATTTTTAGCACTTCATCCCTAATATAAAAAGCATCATCTCTATCCTTCTGAGTTTGATGGAACATGACTAACTCTTTTTCTAAGAAATCATTTCTTTTCCTAAAAGCAAGATTTTCAGAAGTTAATCTTTCACATGTTAAAGTTTGATCTCTATAACTAACAAACATGGTTTTAAGATATCTTCTCAACTCATTAATATCATCAGTATGAAAAGCATAAGTAGTCTGAGGTACCTTTGTTTCAGCAGCTTCAGAACTGCTCTCAGAACTTGATTTATCAGCATTTGCCATCAATGCATAGTTCTCCTCACTTTCAGAGTCCGAGGTGTCTGTCCAGCTTTTCTGCTTTGTGACAAGAGCTTTGCCTTTGTCACTCTTGGTCTTCTTGCAATCAGGAGATATGTGGCCTTTCTCACCACAATTATAACATTTAACATTGGCGTAATCTCCTCTGTCAGACTTTCCTCCTCTTCCTTCAGATCTTCTGAAATTCTTCTTATCAGAACTTATGCCTTTCCTGGAAAACTTCTTTCCCTTCCTGAACTTCCTGTATGCAATCTTTGTGATTCCTTTCACCATAAGAGCACACAGCTTCATCATCTCCTCATCAGCATCAGTTTCAGGCAAGCTTTCAGAATCTGAGTCATCATCACTCTCAGAACTTGATGACTCAGTATCAGACTTTATGAAAAGAGCTTTACCCTTGTCTTTCTTTGAGGAAGGTGCTTTGGGGGATTCCTCTTCAGCCTTGAGAGCAACTGTCCTTGACTTTCCTCCTTTCCTCTTGCTTCTTTGTTCCATCTCAAGTTCATGAGTCTTGAGCATTCCATAAATTTCATCAAGAGTTGTTTCATCAAGATTGTAGTTGTCTCTTATTGTTGTTGCCTTCAAATCCCAGCATTCAGGAAGAGCTAACAGGAATTTTAGGTTGGTATCTTCAAGATCATACTCTTTATCAACCAATGACAAATCATTCAAAAGTTTGACAAATCTATCATATAAATCATTCAATGACTCATTAGATTTTGAGTCAAAATGTTCATACTCTTGAGTGAGTATTGTCTTCCTGTTCTTCTTAACTGTTTCAGTTCCTTGACACCTTGTCTCCAGTGCATCCCATATCTCCTTGGCAGTCTTGCAGTTGATTACCCTGTTTGACATTACATTATCAATGGCACTATGCAGTAAGTGTCGTACCTTGGCATCCTTAGCAATAGATGCTATATCTTCAGCAGTGTAATCACTCTTTTCCTTTGGTACAGTCTTTGCTGCTTCACCTGCAACTACAACAGCGAGCTTGGTAGGTTTGTGAGGCCCTTCCTTGATTCTATCAAGGTATTCTGGATCTGTTGCTTCCAGAAACATGGTTATCCTTACCTTCCATATGGGATATTCAGATGGTCTCAATATGGGAACTCTGATAGTCTCATATCGACTTTGAATTGATGTCTTTGATGATTCCTCAGTGTTTATTACAATCAAATCAAACTTCAAGAACTTATGTAACAGAAAACAAACTTTATTGAAACAATAAACTCTGTTACAATCTGGAACTGTTATCTCTCAGTGATGAACAAAATATCACGAGAGCTGCTAGGGTTACAGTAAATAATATTCTCGATAATGATAACACTTATAGTATAAACCCTATGTCTGTGTTTATATATTACACAGTTACAAGATAATCGCTAATTGATATGGAATATAATTCTGCTTCCTAATATATATCAATCAGATATCTTTTCTTCCAAGTATTCCATTCTTTACGGAATTCCTTCTTCATGCATATCTCTTCTTATGTTTATCTTGATCTTCTTAACTTTAACCAGCTACTGTCCTTATCTGATCGTCCTTCAGCACTTAAATTCTGATATCTATCTCCTGATGCTTATCTCCTGATAACATAAGTACTGATATCCCTTAAGTCCTGACGTCCAGTATAAGTACTGATCAGTTAAGTACTGATTTGTCCTGTTCAAATAAGATCTGAAATCTAAACATAAAACATATTAGCCATGACATTATCAAATATATCTAACAAGGTCAGTCGAGATAACCAAGTCATTTTTGAATTTTGTCCAGTAAATCATGTTACGATTTGGGTTCGGTTCATTTCAAATTTCTGATCGTGTCTGATTTACCACTGTAATTACAACGAATACAAATTCTTTTATCCCACTTAAAATCAGCCAAATACATTATTAATCCATTTTTGTTAACTTAAAAGTTTATTTTACTCGAAAAATCTTGTCGTCCCAGGTTCTAGGTTCGATTCTCGCTCAACTCCGAGATTTGTGAGGACAAATACTTAATTATAAGGCATATAAGCTAAATTAGTAAAAAAAAAAACTGTTGGGGAAGCAGGTTTTTCGTGAAACAACCAAACATACCTTAAACAGGACCAAATTTGAAATTTTGTACACCTTAAATAGGTATATTAATAGGTTCTATCTGTTAAGTGAAAGATCATCCCCACCTTATCCATCATAAATTTATCGAAAAGATAAATTACAGATACTACTGTATCTTCCAAGAATACAGATCTCATCGCATTGAGATAAGTGTGGCCTTGTCCAATTGCTACTAACTTAAGTATAAATTTGGGGAATTAGCAAAAAAAAAGTATAAATTTGGGGACTTCAAAAAAAATTAAGTATAAATTTGGGCCCGAGGTTTTGAAACATTTTATAAATCACGACTCTGCTGAAAATAAATATATAATTAAAGACCGTGTTAATATTTCTTTTAATATATTTTATAACTATAGATTTAAGTTTTATTAAGACCACCTTTTTGTTGCAGATTACTTATGTTTTACAAGTAAAATCCTGCATATAAATATTGTAAAATATATTATTTTGCGAATCATATTATACAAATATCATTATTTTATTCAAAATCTTAAATATCATATTTGTACCGTGTGTAAAACAATACAAAATGTTTTATTCTACGAAATATGTTTAGTTTGCAAAATATTTGTTCAGTTTACCGAATATATACATTCTATTTATTAAACTTAAATAATCTTTAACAATTTTAATGAATTAGTGATATTCATATATCATATTTCACAAAATAATACTCCCTCCTTCCCACTAGATTTTTTACATATTTTTTCCTAATACTTGACACGCATTTTAAGGCTACTATAAAATATAGTTCTATAATTTATTTTTAGAATTTTCTTTTTCTGTATAAAAGTTTAAATATTATATTTTTATTTATTTATTTTTTAAAATTATTAGGAAACCATGTTTTACGGGAATCTTAAAATACATGCCGATTTCGTGCCCCCAATATAAACTACCCGTGAGACCGAGGGAACATATTTTATAGTGTTTTGATTACCGAACGACTCCGACATCTCCTGTGAAATAACGTCGTCCTCTTGTAACATAAACCTAAAAGATACAGTTATTTACAAGATTGTACCCAGAAAAGCAAGCAATTTCTATGAATATACTCCTATATGCATAGGATAAGCATAACTCTTTTTCCCACATTTACAGTCTTCGAAGTTTCAATGCATCCAATATCATAGGAGTTCACAAGTCAACTAACCCAGTTCCAAATTTTTGAACGTAAATTAATTTGATCATAAAAATAAAAACTCAAATAAGACAAAAGAATCGGGATGGAGAGATGTGTACAGACACAATAACGGATCTTAATGCAAGTTCAGAATCCCAAGTTTGCTTAGTTCGTTCGTAGCACTCAGATTCATGATTCCAAGTTTTCATGTAATTATGCACTGAGAGTGCATCACAACTCGTAACTATGTTTTATACTCATTATTATTATCAACATGGATGATATCTTTCTACTTTCAGGCTCTCATCCAAATTTTCATACATGATACGGTTTGGATACGATTAAATTACAAAACTTCAAACATAATTTGGATGAAGCAAGATGTTCCATATCCATATTTTAACGAGAGTTGTCAATTCGATATACGACACGATAAAATGACACGGTATATATGGACATGTGTTCAACTTTTCGATACACGAACACGAAAGTATACGATACAAAATAAAATAAAAAATCTAAAATATGTGTTTATCATTGGGTACACGACGACATGAACGAAAGTACACGAAATAAATAATTTTATTAAAAAGTATTTAATAAATATAAGTTCTGTTATAGAAATCGGCCGATTTTTCAAAAATCGTCGATAAATCGCTCAAAAATCGGTTAAAAATATTTGTCCGATTTCTGATAAATCGCCGATAAATCGGACGATTTTTAAAATTCGTCCGATAAATCACAAATCGTTACCTCAAATTTGTAACACTGAATATAAGATATTGACATATTCATTTATATAAATATACATATTTTTGTAATATATCATGTATACATACACATAATTCATATATTTAAAAATATTATTTTTATAAATTTATTTATTTTTCTACAAGAAAGGTACACAAAACATAAATGTGTTTAGCATTCGGTATACGAATGTTAAATGCGTCGCATATGGGTCTACCCTTCAATACACGAAACATGAAAGTACACGAACATCGCGAGAGTTGTAAAATGTTTCTTAGCAAGAAAATGCAAAAGCATATAGCAGTCACAGACTCACAGCTAAATGAGCAGTTAGCTCCCTCTTTTTCATATTATTTGCGTCCTTCCAATCCATAAAACGTTTCCACCATCTAAACTTAAATTCTTATTCAGGAAAAGAAAATCATAAAAGTAATCGTAGAAGTCTGCCGTGGATTCATCAAAACAACGGTATACGTAATTGGTTACTCGGTTTGCTAAAAAAATTTCCGTCGAGTTCGTTTATAGAATTTGTGATTGAAACGGTAGCTACGTATGAGTAATCTGAAAACAAAAATATAATATGAGTACCTTGCGAGCAAACAGAGGCCCTTGCTCCATGCCTTCAACAGAACTCAAATCTTGCTACCTTTTCATGGCTAAGCACATGTGGATGCAATAACCATACTAGAAAACAAAAGTATCATGGTTAGCATAGGATCAAGGAACTTGCAAGTTGCTAAAGCTATATATAATTGAATGCTACAAGTTCATTTGTATACTTTGCTAGTATAACTACTAGACTTGGTATGAAATTAAGATAAGAAAACAAATGGTCTTAATTTCTTTTCATATTTAGACATAGATTAAGTTCTAAGACTGCTCTAATAGCTTGCTTCTCGGGTGGCTTGCACCCTTGGTGGTACTCTCAAATAACTTCAGATTCTCGGATTGAAACCGAGCGCTTAATCTGAAGCCAGTGCATCATCTGTCTTTGTGCACTTCCACTAATAAGCAGATTTATTTATCTGCAACAAGATTTTTTGTCTGCAGATTCGAAATCTCACGAATGCAGATATGAAAGCGTTTTTCTTCATGCATTTTTTGCTTTTTACAGTTGTTCTTTCTGAAATCGCGTTCACCTATAATGGTTTTAAGAATGCAAATTTGAGCTTGGATGGAGATGCATACCTTTGGCCTAATGGCATATTGGGCTTGACGCATGATAAAGCAATCCTCATCGGGCATGCACTGTATCCATCTCCTCTACAATTCAGGCAGAAACAATCCAATGATAACAACGGATATTATGTTCCAACATTCAGCACCACTTTTGTATTCTCCATCAACCCTAAGCATCCTGAAATTGGAGGCCACGGCATCGCCTTCGCTCTTTTGTCCAACAACAATCCACAGGGCTGCCTTGCAAACCAGTACCTGGGCCTTCCAAATGAGACAAGTTTGGCAAAATATTCTACTCGAGTGCTAGCTGTTGAGTTTGATGTTGTTCAAAACCTTAACCTCGCGGACATTAATGATAATCATGTCGGAATAGACATATCCAGCATGATATCTAACATTTCTAAACCTGCAGCTTATTATTTTGACAATACTACCACCCCCAACACCATAAATCTCAAAAATGGTGAACCAGTTCAGGCTTGGATTGATTTTGACAGCCAGGAGATGCTGCTGAATGTTACCATAGCTCCTCTTGGTGCTCTAAGACCACGCATGCCACTAATATCTTTTCCAATTGATCTCTCATCGCTGTTAGATGACTACATGTATGCCGGCTTCACTGCTTCCACAGGTCTGCTTTCAGCCAGTCAAAATGTCCTAGGATGGAGCTTCAGAATTGGTGGTAAAGCACAAGATTTAAATTATTTTCAACTTCCGTCTTTAGATAAACCAGTGGAGGTAGTTCAAACAAAGGGATTTATTATCGGTATTACTTTGGCAACAATTACCCTGGCCTTTCTGATTCTACTTGGTGTATTACACATCATACATCAGATTAGAACCCAAGATGATACCTTGGAATATTGGGAAGTGGATTATGGAGCCTGTAGGTTTAATTATTCTGAACTTGTTGCAGCAACAAACGGATTTAATGAAAAAAACCTTATTGGGTGTGGGGGATTCGGAAGAGTCTACAAAGGAGTTATCCCCAGCACAGGGCTCGTAGTGGCAATAAAGCGTATAGCTCAGGATTCACGGCAGGGGATGAGAGAATTTGTAGCAGAGATCACAAGTATGAGAGGGCTTAGGCATCGTAATCTAGTTCAACTACATGGATGGTGCCGAAAACAAGACGAGCTGCACCTTGTATACGACTATGTGTCAAATGGGAGCCTTGATGATCTATTGTTCAACAAAAATGAGCAGGAAAAGAAGCTACTGACTTGGCAAGAAAGATTCAAGATACTCACTGGTGTTGCACGCGCATTGTTATACCTTCATGAAGAGTCTGAGCAGATGGTAGTTCACAGAGATGTGAAGCCAAGCAATGTCCTAATAGATGCAGATCTCACTGCAAAACTTGGAGACTTCGGTTTATCCAGAACTTATGGCCATGGTCTGAACCCGCAGACAACCCACATTGTAGGAACACTGGGGTACCTGGCCCCGGAACTGACCAAAACAGGCAAGGCTACAACAGCTACAGACGTGTATGGTTATGGAGCACTTATGCTAGAGGTGGCATGCGGAAGGAGGCCAATTGAGCCACACAGAATTTCTGAAGAACTGGTATTGGTAGACTGGGTTAGAGAACTGCACTCCAAAGAAGAGATTCTTCGAGCAGTTGATCCTAATTTGGAGGAATACAATCAATATGAAGCTGAGCTTGTACTCAGTCTCGGACTGCTTTGCGCTCATCCTAATCCTAATCACAGACCTAGTATGAGGAGTGTTGTTCAAGTTTTGCTGGGCGATGCCAGCCTTCCTATGCTGCCTTCAAATTTACACCTAGAAAACGCTGGAGTAATAACAAATTATTCAGTTATCTATGAGGATGATTTTGCTGATTCAAGTGACATAGAACCATCATCACAGAGTACTAGTTTCTCAAGGTTTAACACATTGTCATCTGATAAGAGATCTACAGCAGTTACTTTGTAAACATTGTGTTCGTCAAAGCAGCGTTCAGAATTCCATTTGGACACAATTCTTTGTCAGTTGCACAGTTTCAGCCAAAGAATATACTCCAACCAGTTATATGCATTTGCTTTACTACGTAAAATGCGAATAGTCACATAGCTTACCATTTCACTTTTCTGAAAACAGTATTTCATTCATATGACATGCATCCACATGTGTCAGCACAGGAAACTGGAACAAAATGCCAGAAGCTTTATATAGATATCACACGTGAGGGGAGGGGGGGTGTAATTTTCTGAAAAGAAAATGCCATAATTTACTGGAGATGGTTATATGAGTTGTTTCCACATAATCTCCACAATATTTCTTTTATAACTTTGACCATCCATGTATCACAATGTGTCCCTACTCTTGCTCAAAAAAAAGTTTATACTCGTAGTACCTCCTATTTGCGATAAAAGTTAAGGGGTATATTATGTATCACCACTTTATAACTTAAAAGTCAGTTGATTGTACTGTCTTGCGAGTGGGATATTTTGCATCCGTCATGCATATCAAACAAATAAGCAACAAGCAGCTCCAACTCGGGAATCAACTAACAAATGGAATGCTTTATCTTATAAGCAGAATTTTCAGGGGGGGCAATATATCTTTAGATGTGCATTTAGTTAAGTCAAATGCCATCCAACTATAGTGTATAGACAACTTAATTTTCAGTAATTAGCATACAAGCGGGTCTTTTTCCTGTCAGTAATTTCAGGGAGGGGAGAGTTGGGGGCTGCCTTTGGCTTGAAGGCCACTTCAAATGCCCCCTAGCTACTTTGTACATACTCTGGTTCATTGTTCATAGATCACTAAGTGCACAATATAGGTGCAGCTTAGTAAAAGTGAAAATGTGAAGAGTTTTCATATTGATAGAACTATCTCGTGTCATATTAAGTTATTGCATTTCAATCTTCCAAAGCACTCTAGTTATGGAGATGAACTGATTCTAGTGATATATGCTTAAGATTACTTCAAAACAAGATGAGAATATATTTATCTAACAAGGTAGACTAAAATTATCTCTTCAAGTACAGCAACCAAATATATAGTCATGCAAGGTATTTCATATATAAACTAAACTACAAACTGAAGATAGCAAGAAACTGGGGCTCACAGGTTTAACAAGATATGGTCTTGAAGTAACAAATCTCCATTATGTATGATAAGATCTAGCACTTTAGAAGGAATTATGGTGTTAAACTGCGCTTCTCAGAGTTAAGCTGCTCATGTATCTGTCTGAATTTCTCTTTAAGCCTCTGTATCTGCAGATAGGCAACCACATAAACACAGAAACATGGGTAAAGGAATATAAGAAAAACCAATATACAGGAGAAGATCACAATAACAAATTGGGAGAAGTTACCCTTTTCAGCTCAATTTCGGTGTCTCTCTTTTGTTGACCAAATGAATGTCGCAAATTAGTGATATCGAAAACATTATCCAAATTGTCTTCAAATGCAGATTCTAAATCCTCTCGAAGAAGTGCAGGCAACTTGTCTACAACAGGGCATTAGTAGAAAGCAGTTGAACTGCAAACAGAGATAATGCAGTCCTTCATAATAGACTCAGAAATGCCAACTTTAGATAGACCAGAACAAAGTAAAATCAGCCAGAGAAAACTTGAAAACAACATTAAGTGCAACCATCAATTTGATACATAAAGAACAAATAAATAAAATATGTGAAACAATCGGAGCTTCTTCGAATTGTTTTTATCAGTTAATTACTGATTTCCCTCATCTACCAGTTCTAAAATGATCACTATATGAAAAGCTGTAACATATGAACAAAGAACAAGAAGAATAAAAACCTACCTTAAGTTCAACAGAAGCCAAGAAATATTCTCTAATGCCATGGAATATCTGTTGTACCAAAGCATAAACAATTCTTTCGGATGAAGGAGCAAGTCTCCTATTCCACAAGGTGCTATCTAAAAGGTCTGCTAGCCTTGTCTCCGTTGTTTGCATATTTGTGCTAGAGTCAATAGCTGAAGCCAAATGACTAAGCTTCACATCTGTCCTTACCTTAATTTCCTGCTTATCATTGGGCACAGAACTAAAAGAGGAATCTTGTGATATATAGGAAGGCAAAGAGTTGCCCCCTATAACAGACTGTTCATTTCCACCAAATGAGTCTAGGAACTGACGTAAGCCAGCACGATTCTGCAAGTCATGGAACCAGGTTAAAAGAAAGATTAGCACAGACAAACAAGGTACAAAAAAATAATAATGAGAAGTAAATAATTCTTCATAACATAAGACAACTCCGAGTTAAAGTTTTTTTTTCCCCAAAAAAAGTTTAGATTGGGCATGTCAAAACTATATATATGGCAGAGAAAGAAAACTAGAAAACAATAACTAAACCGTAGTACACACTGTTATATCGATTAGTTGGATAATTAGGGATTAATCGGAGCATTATTAGGTTATAATTTAATATTTTTAATATTTTATGATATATACATTGGTAGACAATTACTGCACTTCACATATTATTTATTAATTAAGATGCATCACTACAATAGAAATGATATCAATTTATGCTGAACTTGAATGATCCTCTCTTTTATATATAGATACATTAATAAATGTTATAGTTCAGGAAAATTCGGGTGTAGGCTTGATTTAGACATGATCGAATAAATAAAGGACCTTTTGGGGATTGCTCAAAGTCAAACCATTCAAGGATTTTTAGAACACTTCCACATTAATATAATGCTAGATCCATATGTACATCAGCAAACATAAATGTTATTGTTACACATCTTTCAAGAAAATGTACATACTTCCGAAAATGCCAATCAAATGTTAAAGAATACATCCCAAAGTATCGTAGAGCCTACCTTGTTGTGGAGAGACCAGCTCACGTAACGTGTAGTGCTCACTAAGTCTTCCATGCACCTGGAAAAGATACAATGATAAAAGAGATATTGACTCAGCTATACACACTAATTTAATTTTTATTTCAAGTAATTACAGTAAGTATTTAAAAATCAATATGAGCGATTGAACTTTTGCCAAGTAGAAAATATATGCATATGAGAAGAATTAGAGAAACTGAAGAGCATACATATAAAAGTAAGCCGATGATACTAAATGAACTGAAAGCAATCAATTCGTACAGTTGCTAAACCATACAACCATAAATTACCTAGGAGCAGAAACACAAAAAACATCCAGAATACAATTTTTGCCAGAACTAAACTAATAGTGGGAGTGGGACATATTTCTCATGCATAAAGCTGGAAAAATCAACAAAGGAATACCGGTTTTACCTTAATGTAACTTTTAACTAATTACTGGTCAACGGATTTTTTTTTCCGGATTTCTAACTTATGACTTAAACCTGACTTGTAACTTGAATTTCTGAAGGTTGAAAATATGCACTTGTTTCTGTGATTTCTATTTATAAAATTTGATTTTGACAACTACAATAAATACTGTTGGGCCTCAGCCCAGGGAAAGAAGAACCGGGCCCAACAAACTAAGGATCGTATATAAGTTTGAAATCAGATAGTTGTTGATTATGTCCCAACGAACTTTACAGACGATCCCTTAGCGAGCCTCTGCTACGCTGCAGGAAAACAAGTACAAAACGATCAATGACGGGATGACAAACTATATGCACATGGCATCACAATTGCTTAAGGCTTTCGACTCATGGACTCTAAGTCATATTAACAGATCCATCAGTCAATGGGCCGATGCCTTATCAAAATTGGCCATCTCATCTACAAAATATCACCCAGATCCTATATATAAAAGAGCTATCTCAACCATCCACAGAAGAAACTTCCGTCTTAACCATAACATTCATGGATGATTGGCGAACTCCCATCATACAATTCATCAAGGGAAGCCTAGCGGAATCTGACGAAGTGCAGCGAAGAAGAATCACCTTCAAAGCTAGAATTTTTTGCCTAAAGGATGACAAACTCTACAGACGATCCCCTTAGCGAGCCTATGCTATGACTGAAATCCATTCAGGAATATGCGGCGATCAACATGGAAGGGAAAAATTAGCCCTAAAGACAATAAGATATAAGGTATTTTGGTCAACTCTAAGAAAAGAATGTGAGGAATTCTCCAAAAAATGCAAGTCATGACAAATGTATGACCCAATGAATAGGTCGTCAATCTCGTTCAACCCCGTGACATCGCCATGCCCATTCTTCATGTGGGGAATTGATCTGGAATAGACATCCATCTAATCTTAGGGGCCCTCCACATCTTGTCAGAAGAATTTGGCGTGTGAACAACAGAACCGCCATCAGGCGAACAGTAACGAGACAACTCTCCGGCTCAAGCAGCTTTTTGGTGTAATGACCTGGGACAATAAAGGCAATTGATCAGCAAAGAACTTAGTAGTCGCAAATAACTTAGTAGTCGCCTCGTCCATGGCAACAACGGAAAGAGAAGTTTGAACACGTAAGCCTCCTACAACATCCGCAACATGACTGTCAGAAACGCTGACGTCAAGATTACCACCCCTATCAATTCAAGACTACCAAAAGATCCAGAACTTCAGGAACAAGAATGGTGTATCGAAACTATGCTCAACAAAGCCAACCCATTATAGATATCATCAAGATTGGGGTTGAAGAGGGGAAAACTATCCTCTTGGTCACGGATTCGAATCTCACGGGAGGAGAATTTATGATTATGCCTCCTGAGTCAGAGCCTGTCGCTTAAATGCGGTTTACCTTGGTTCACGTGATTGCAGACTATTGCGTGAGCCCGTAGGGTTTACCCAGGTGCACACCCGAAGGGTAGCGGCTGCAGGGTTACCTATGATAAAAAAGAAAAGAAAAAAGATCGGAGTTTGGATCAATTACAGTGTGGGAAGATTAACTACCCGCAAAAGCCATGATTATGGGGGCAAAAATAATCAAGATCCCAAATTGTAGGTATTTCATATAGTTTGTCAATAAAATACCCTAGCTAAGTTCCTGTCGATTATTCTTACAGGTCAACAAACTAAGTTCTTGGTAGTTCATCTTCACACACCATATGCGATCCAGACCCTAAGATTGGATGGCAATCTATTCCAGATCTTTGGTTCTTGTATGGTTTTCGCTTGCACATTCATCCATTTTTCTTGATTGTTTTAGAGACTTTTAATTGTGGTATTGGCCAATTGGCTCCGAATACTGTTATTCAAATTAATGGATTGATAGCTCGTTGTGAGGAGTTGGGCGAATATGTTGTTGTCGATATATAGGGTTTGACAAAAAAGTCAGGGGTGTGCGAAACTTGTCGAGGCTCCGAGTTTTCTACTCCGGTTGGCATCCCATGTTTGCTTGGTATGAGAAAGGAGAATCGGGGAAGATTAAACCTGGGAAGAAGCTATGCAACACCCGTATGCACTACTTGAGTCAGATGGGCACGATTTCACCCTCGAGTTTATTTAAATACTGGGGGGGACGCATCACCCTTTTTAATGATTCTGAATTTTTGAATGCTCATTATTTTGTAAGGTTTCGTATTGCCATATATTTTCTTGTGTTTACTTCTACTAATATGAATGCTTCTAAGTAGAAACTAAATGGCAACAAGTGTTTTGGGGTATTAACTCTCGGCTTGTAATAACTTTAATCTGATGGAATTATTTACTCTAATGTATTAATGTTTAATTTCGTTTCCGAGACTATAATATGTGTGAGTGAGTATTACTGTGGGGTTATAGTAATGGGACAATTATAATTCAGGATATGTGTTCTAAATTTGGATTAAAGACGGTGTGGCAACCTAGATCTCCGACCCCGGATTTAGGGGCGTCACAAAGGACCTAGATTTACACAGTGTCTGTATGTATAATTGGAGTATTATTTAAAAACTAGCTAAATAACCCATGCAAGACACGAGAATGTTTTATATTAATTATAATTTTAAAAAAATATATTATATATCTTCATATTTGTGACAAATGAGTTTTATGATAGTTTATCTTGACATAAAAAATAATGTATTGTTTTAATTTCTACTATGATAATTCATAATGAAAGATGACAATCAAAGAGATATATGTAATTGATATGGATAGAAAATACATCCTAAAGACACATTATATATCGCATAAATTACACTAGACCTGTCTGGTCCGAACTTGTAGCAGACTCAAGACGGCCCATGTAGACAAGGCCCACCAGCTGACAAGGTCCACGAACACAAACTGTTCACGAACTAGGCCCAATACGGCTGGAAGAGCAGAGACATGTGTCCTGAACGGACTCAAAGTCCTACACAGAAGGTTCTGGAGTTCCTTCCCTTATAGGACTCTTAATCACCATCTAAGTTGGAGACTTGTCCACCAATTCTCCCAACACAAGTCTAACCCTAGACTCATCTCTATATAAAGGGCTCTACCCTTAAACCTAGAACTACGTTTTTGACTTGATTCTCTATCACACAGAGATATGTAGGGCATCTTGCAAGGACCGATAGTCCCGAACGCAAGAGCAGCCATTAAAACTCGAAACACACAAACCCTAGCTAACGCACTCTAGTTTTTATTCCACAACATTTGGAGCCTTAAGTGGGAAAATCAAAAACCATGGTGAACACGCGGAGCAGAAACAATAGTGGAACAGACACTCCCTGTCCCATCGCGAACAATCGCGTCAGTGATGGAAGTACCACCGCACTCAACATATGCCTCCACCCAAGGAGGAACCCTGGTAGGGGCAACTGAGGCTCAGCCACAAGGGACTAATCCCCCGGCACTTCAAGGGAAGAATCCCCAATTTCAGCAGTTACATGCAACTGTGAACTCTCAACCCGTTGGGTATGAGTACTCGATGATTGTGACTACTAATCCCCCTTACGGGATGCCTCTATACCCCGAAACTGGAGGAAGTGGATACTCTAATAGGAGTGAAGCACAAGGGCGGACGCCCCAATACATACATGGCTTGGCACCTATTCCGGAGGATCAAGAATTCTCTGGACCATATACTTATAGAGACTCCAAGACATCGAATGATGACGGTGCTCCAAGAAGGAGGCGTGTTGGCGAGGAGCCAATGACTAATACTGAACAGCGCCCTAGGAGCACTCAAGGGACGACTCCCCAAGATGTTCAGGAGAGGATCAGGGCTCATGAAGCTGAGATCCAAAGGCTGAAAAGCGACCTGGAGACGCATCTGACTCCAACTCTCCTAGACCCCCACTTGCTCCGAGGCGGAGGGATCCTCCTCCAATCATAGACCTGGATGGTCCAATACCAAGAAGGGCTGTTGCCCCAAGGGCTGATCCAAGTGATCTTATGCCCCTAGGAGATCCTGATGATCCAAATCCACCATTCACTGATGAGATAATGAATGCCCGCATCTCAAGGAAGTGCAAGATGCCCACCATCAAAGCATACGATTGTACTGGCGACCCTGCTAATCATGTCAGGACGTTCTCTAACGCCCTGTTGCTACAGCCCGTAAACGACGCTATTAAGTGTCGGGCCTTTCCTCAAACCCTATCGGGTATGGCTCAAAGGTGGTACAGCCGTCTACCCCCAAACTCTATTGGATCCTTTAAGGACTGGAGTCAAGCTTTTATCAAGCAGTTCATAAGTGGTAGAGTGCACGAGAGGAGTTCAGCCTCTCTCATGGGTAGGGCTGTCAAAAAAATTCGAAAAATCCGATATTCGTCCGAAAAATCCGTACCCGTATCCAAGAAAAAGCGGGTATTATCCGTATCCGAGAAAAAACGGATATTATCCGTATCCGAATTCGAGATACTCGAATCCGAAACTAAATTTATATGTGATATTTAAATTATATAAATATAAAATTATATATAATTTAAAATTTATTTTTTTAGTTTATAGTGTGTGTAAATGTATTAAATAATACGTTTATACGTGTAGAAAATATTCTATAATCATCGTCAAAACGGTAGGGGCAACAACAAAATTCAAAAAATCCGATATTCGTCCGAAATATCCATATTCGTATCCGAGAAAAAGCGGATATTATCTGTATCCGAAATAAAGTGGATATTATCCGTATTCGAATCCGATGATTGCGGATACGGATATAGGCATATCCGTATCCGAATTATCCGTTTGACAGCCCTACTCATAGGCATAGTCCGAGGAGCAAAGGAGTCCCTAAGAGAGTATTTGAATCGATTTACGAAGGAGGCTGTAATAGGTGGGAGATGAACAGTAAAAACACTGTAGCAAAGTAGCCGTGAATAGTAGACAGTGAATAGTAAGCCGTGAATAGTAGACAGTGAATAATAACTAATGAATAGTAGACAGTGAATAGTAACTAATGAATAGTAAAAGGTACATGAATAGTAAAATGAAATAAAATTTGAAGGTTAAATGAGACCTCTGGCAAGAATAAATAGAGAAACGAATAAAGAATATAAATCTAAAATAATAGCAACTCTATTAATTTTATTTATAGTAGAAAACAAAGCAACACAACAGATGTGTAAGAAAATTTTATACAGACAATTAATAAGAAGGAATTTGACTTATGGAAGATTTGAGGATACGATCAATTCAGTATATAGCTGATAAAGAACCAACATATAACAGGCTAATAAATCAACATATTGAAAGTTGTAAGATAAGCATGCAAATAATAAATGAAAAATTAGATATTATAGCTATGTCACGAACAATGTTGGAAGAAAGAGATGAAAAAATTAGGAGACTAGAGGAAGAAAATCTTTTATTAAAACGAGAAAAATTTATTAAAGAAACTAATTTAGAAATCCAAATAAAAGACTTAAAAGAAGTATTAACTGAACAATATAGATTAATAAACGATTTGAGACAAAAAATTAAAAAATGAATTGGACAGATCCAAATGCAATAACTAGAAATAATAGAAAACTAAAGCAATTATTAAAAAATCAAGAAAAATTAGAAATAGATCTGGAAAAATTACTAGAAAGAAAAAATAAAATACAATGGACAAGAGAGAATAGCGAAGAAATTATGAGAATTTACCAACAACTTGGAAATATGATAATAACATTTAGAAATGATAAACTAAGAATATAAGGACTTAAAAGAATAATTTTAACAAATAGTATAACTGGATAAAATGTCATTAGAAGAAATAAGTGAAAAACAAGATATATATTATCAAATGGATGAATACGAAGGAGGAACATCACAAACCCTAAGTTTTAAACCAGATATATATAATCAAATTCAAAGTGAAACAGAAGAATTAACAATAAAAAAGATATTCAAGACATCATATTTTGAAAGAAATAAGGAAGTTAGGTATATAGCCCAAAAACATGAGAATGTAATAGATATAGATACAATAAATGAAAAAACAAGAATAAATTTAATTAATGTTTTTGAGATCAAGTTATAAGTATATTCTAACTCATCTGTATGAGTGGAGTTCATTAATGCTATATACATTCCTAAATTCTAATCAGTTATTCTCCTGCTAATTTCTTGTTCTTCATATACATTATCTAAGTCTAAAAAGTATCCATTCAAGTTTACGCCTTGTGACATTGATCCTATGAATTCTTTAAATTCATTATGTTGTCCTATTGGTGTGTGTTTTGGTATTGTGTTCCTATATCTTGTTATAACTTCCATATTATGGTCGGTTATTTCTTCTTCCGGGTAGTTATTCATCTCCTCATTTTTTATTCCTTCAGTTTCTATATCAGTATAATTATTTTTATCTTCTTGGTCACTATTAGATTCTTGTTTTATTACTGCATTTACATTTTTCATTCTTTCTAAAGCTTCTATTATATTTTTATTTTCTATTTCTATTTCGAAATTTTCCTCATAGCTACTGTTATATTCTTCTATTATATTCACCGTTTTTCCTAAATTATCTTGTTCCGATTCACTAGTACTTGTATTATTATTTGTAGACACAGTACTAGAAACTTCACTTGTATCCTTTTTTTTCCTTTTAACTTATTTAATTGCTTTTTCAATATTTCTATTTCTTTTTTATTTTCTTCTGTTTTTTCATTTAATTCCTTTTTTGTTTGTCTTAAATCTCTTTTTACCTCTTTTAGTTCCTTTTTAGTTTCTTTATATTTATTTTTATATTTTTTATATTTTTCTAACCATTCTTCATTAGTATTTAATCGTAGTTTTTTATTCTCCGTTCTTATTTCTTCTACTTCTTCCTTTTGTTGTTCTAATTTTGACTTTAAATATTCTATCACAGTTGTATTAATCTTAAACTCAGCTTTAGTTTCACTAGTTGTTTCTTTTTTTAATGGTTCATACTTATATTTTTCTCTTTCTAAAATTTCTTTCCCATGATTCTTTAAAAATGTTATCACATTATATTCTTTTTGTTCTTTAGTTTCCATTAGAACTTTCCTTTTTTACTAAGTTGTCCCAAATTATCTAATACTTTTCCTATTGGTTCAGATATATTAGGTTTCATTTTACTTATATCTATCATCATTGGCTCATTAACTCTTCTCCATGCATTTATGACTTTTAGTTCTGGCTTATTTGTAATTTCTTTTTCTGGTATAATTTCTTGTTTTCCTTCTTCTAATTTTATTAACTTGTCTAGTATCATTTTTAAAGTAGGTATTTCAGAATTATTCCATAAGCTTGTTAACTCTTCTCTTATTATTTGTCTCAAATTTTCTTGATTATCTTGTTTTTCTATCAGTCTCATTATTGCATTTAGTTTTTCCTTAACTATTATTTCTTCCCATAAATTTTTTATAAATTCTGAGTCTGACATTTTATTACTTGTTGATTCGCTTCTTCCAACCATTTCCAACATCTATCCAATATTTACTAGTATTTTTACTCTGTTCTTCTAATTTCTTAATATCATTTTCTAACTTTGTTTGTCTTTCCTTACATTCTAAGTATTTTATTTGTGAATCTATTTCGCTCTCTAACATACTCTGTATCTTCTTTAACTTTTCTTTCTTATTTCTTAATTTTTCTTGTATATTCATAGTTTTTCTATAAATCTTTCTTTTCCTTGATCTAATATTTTTATTCCATTATTATTAATTTTATAATTTATCATGTTTAAGAAGTCGCTCCCTAATAATAATTCACTCGAACTATCATATTCTATTACTCCTATATTTATATTATATTCCAAGTCTAATATTTTAAATTTTAAATTAGTACATTTAGTAATAAATATTTCTCTATCATTTTCTGCATATCTGTAAGTCTGAGTTTCTATCCATTTACAATTTTCTTCATTTACCTTGCTTATATGAATAAAACTTTTGGTAGCTCCTGTATTAATTTCTGCTATACAGTCTCTTGTTATTGTTTCGTCAAATATTATTATTTTTATTTTCAAACTATCAGTATCTATCTTTATTAAATCTATCTTTTTACTCGTCATACTCATTGATCTAATTAATCTTATAAGATTTTGTTCTTTTCTAGAACTTAATCTAGATCCTTCTAATATTGGTTTAATTCTTTGCCTTGGAATCATTTGTCTATTACTAAAATCTATTGTAATTTCTTCTGGGATTGTTATTTGAGATTCTTCTTTATGTTCAATTTTTTCTAATATATCATTATATAACTTTGGTACTATTATTCCTAATTCCGTTTGTTTCTTTACGTGATGGTTTCCAGTCATAGCATAAACCATTTTGGTTTCTATACTAATAACTTTACTTCCTTTTTGCATTTTTATTCCATCTAACTTATAGTATAATGTTAAAGATCTTTCTTTATTTTCATCCCTTAGTGATATACTGAAATCGGGTTGTATTATAAATTTTAATTTCTGATATATCAAGTTTCCTTTATTACCGCTATTAATGAATCTTGTATATTTCCTATTATTCTATCATCCAATACATATATTGGTATAGGAGTATCGATATTTTTCTGAAAATATGCTTTTATTGTAAATTCTATTGCTCCAAAATATATATTTTTTAGTTTATTTGCTTCCTTTTGTTTTAATTTGGATAATTCTCTTTTTATTAATCCATCCGTTATTAAATTTATTCTTGTTTTTCCATTTATTGTATCTATATCTATTACATTCTCATGTTTTTGGGCTATATACCTAACTTCCTTATTTCTTTCAAAATATGATGTCTTGAATATCTTTTTTATTGTTAATTCTTCTGTTTCACTTTGAATTTGATTATATATATCTGGTTTAAAACTTAGGGTTTGTGATGTTCCTCCTTCGTATTCATCCATTTGATAATATATATCTTGTTTTTCACTTATTTCTTCTAATGACATTTTATCCAGTTATATTATTTGTTAAAATTATTCTTTTAAGTCCTTGTATTCTTAGTTTATCATTTCTAAATGTTATTATCATATTTCCAAGTTGTTGGTAAATTCTCATAATTTCTTCGCTATTCTCTCTTGTCCATGTTATTTTATTTTTTCTTTCTAGTAATTTTTCCAGATCTATTTCTAATTTTTCTTGATTTTTTATTAATTGCTCTAGTTTTCTATTATTTCTAGTTATTGCATTTGGATCTGTCCAATTCATTTTTTAATTTTTTGTCTCAAATCGTTTATTAATCTATATTGTTCAGTTAATACTTCTTTTAAGTCTTTTATTTGGATTTCTAAATTAGTTTCTTTAATAAATTTTTCTTGTTTTAATAAAAGATTTTCTTCCTCTAGTCTCCTAATTTTTTCATCTCTTTCTTCCAACATTGTTCGTGACATAGCTATAATATCTAATTTTTCATTTATTATTTGCATGCTTATCTTACAACTTTCAATATGTTGATTTATTAGCCTGTTATATGTTGGTTCTTTATCAGCTATATACTGAATTGATCGTATCCTCAAATCTTCCATAAGTCAAATTCCTTCTTATTAATTGTCTGTATAAAATTTTCTTACACATCTGTTGTGTTGCTTTGTTTTCTACTATAAATAAAATTAATAGAATTGCTATTATTTTAGATTTATATTCTTTATTCGTTTCTCTATTTATTCTTGCCGGAGGTCTCATTTAACCTTCAAATTTTATTTCATTTTTACTATTCATGTACATTTTACTATTCATTAGTTACTATTCACTGTCTACTATTCATTAGTTACTATTCACTGTCTACTATTCACGGCTTACTATTCACTGTCTACTATTCACGGCTTACTATTCACTGTCTACTATTCACGGCTACTTTGCTACAGTGTTTTTACTGTTCATCTCCCGCCTATTACTGGCTCTGATACCAATTTCTGGGGTAGGTTTCTTTTATGGATCGTTTATATATCTAATAACCCTAAATAGGGAAGGCGCATTATCAAGGTTATCACGGCGCCAAGTCGACCCTCAACGCCCGAGTACCTTCGAGTACCTTCGTGAAGACTAGTCGATAAGTCGCCCGACTAGTTGTAAAAAGTCGACAAAATGTTCATTATACATATAATACTTGATTTAATATATAATATAATTGAACATGTTAGTTTTATAATTTAAATCAAAAGTAATATAATAGCAAGTTCAAAATATGCACGGTACACCATAATTATTGTTATGAAGACCCCAAGTCGGGTTACGAGACTCTTGGGCGACCTTCACGTCAACTAGTCGACGACAAGTCGGGCTTCGAGACTCTCAACACCCGAGTATCTTCGCGTCGACTAGTCGCTGACTAGTCGTCGACTAGTCGTCTTCGTGATAACAATGGCCATGATAGCCCTACAACAAGGGACTAGAGATGAGTTCTTTAAGATGTCCCTGGCTAAGCGCCCTCCCGAAAGCATGCTGTAGCTCTAGGATAGAGCCGGAAAGTATATCAAGGTGGAGGAGAGTATGAAGAAGACGACTGTGAATAATGAACATACTGGAAACAAGAAGGGGAAGATGTATCAGGAGTATGATGCCAAGGACAAGTATCCACGGATTGACAAAAGCTCTGACTCCTCTTCTAAGAAGAATCAGCAACCAAGGTTCACTGAATATGCGAGGTTGAACGCTCCAAGGAGCCAAATTCTTATGGAAATTGAGAAAGACAAAGATTGCAAATGGCCGAAGCCACTAAGGGGAGACCCCGAGAAAAGAGACAAAAGTCGATACTGCAAATTTCATAAAGATGTTGGTCACGATACTGACGATTGTAGGCAACTCAAGGATGAGATTGAGTATCTGATCCGAAAGGGAAAGTTCGGACGTTTCACCAAGGGTGAAGAAGCCGGAGGCCAAAAGAGAGATAATGATCGAATAGACGACGATCGAAGTACACTAATCGGCCCTAATCTGAGCTAAATTTCACTAATAGGCCCTAATCTTTAAATCCTGAAAATTTAAATTTTTTGATTTTTTTCCATTTTTTTCAACTTATTACTCAGAGTCAAGTATTCTACATACCTCGCCATGCCCTTCTTACTCTTGATTGTCCATGAAATTAATTTCATGGTTACCCTTGAGTTCCTCATGGCTTGATTGGGGGATCGTTTACTATATCTGATAAACCTAAAGAGGGAAGACACACAGATATATAAATCATAAAATATGTTTTATGAATTATGTTTTTATGATTGCTCTACAATCCATAATAATTTAAACATGACAGTTATTTCTATATATTTAAGCATCCTAACATAGTAATCGTATACCACAAACAAAAATCATTTAAACAATTATAAAGTTGATGAATCAAGAACAGCTCAATGGAGTCCCTGGTGAATGCTATGCCCCTATTTCGACTTCCCCGTCATCTTGGGCTTTGCAACTTCAGGCGTCTCAACAGACTATCTACCGTTCCTTGCTTCTTCATCTTTATAATTATTATAATAGTAGATGTTTATTGGGTACTTGATCTATATAAAATTCTGCTTATAATATATATAAAACTGTATGTTATCTTGTTATAGATTGCAGAGATGAGGTTTTAGCTGGCCATTAATGTATAAAGAAAAGAGATTTGTATAAGAAAACTAAGAGAGAAAATAACTAAGCAAGTGATCGATTTCTAAAAAAAAACCCACATTTCTTTTGTTATAATTCTCCTCTTTTATAGAGGCAGAGATTTCTATTACATGATATTTTTTTTCTGACATATTATTCTTTCTGTTTCCTTCTTTTTCTTTCATCCATTCCATTTTCTTTTCTTCTGTCTTCTGTTTCAACTTTTGCAATTTTTCTTTTGTCCCGCTTTCTCTTTTCCTTGTGTCCACTTCTTATGAATTATTCCGTCTTCTTTTTCAACTTTTGCAATTTTTCTTCTGTGCTTTTATTCTTCCTGCTTTCTCTTTTTATTTCGCCCACTCCTTTGATGCCTTCTGTCTTTTGTATGGAATTCCATAATTTTTGGCTATTTATATTTGCTAATATATTACAGTCACCAATTTTCATTGGGCCGTAGAATCATATATTACAGTCAGCAATTTTCATTGAGCCGTAAAATCATATATTACAGTCACCAATTTTCATTGGGCCGTATAATCATATATTATAGTCACCAATTTTCAATGGGTCGTAGAATCATATAGTACAGTCACCAATTTTCATTGGGCCGTAGAATCATATATTACAGTCACCAATTTTTATTGGGCCGTAGAATCATATATTACAGTCACCAATTTTTATTGGGCCGTAAAAACATTTTCTAATATGTCTGATATAGAAACTTGAGGTTTTGGTTGTTCCAATAAGAATGGATAAAATATTTAGAGAAATGAATAATTTTATTATTGTATATATAGATGATATATTAATATTTAGTGACAATCTAACAGATCATTCAAAACATCTAGAAATATTTATTCAGATTATTAGAAAACATGAAATCTTATTATCAGAAAAGAAATCAGAAATATTTAAAAACAAAATAAAATATTTAGGATATATTATAGATTCTGAAGGAATTCAACTACAAGAACATATATCAACAAAAATAAAGAATATTAAAGAAACTTTAGAAAATAAAAATGAAGTACAACAATTCTTAGGAATAGTAAATTACGCTTCAGATTATATAAAAGACTCTTACCAAAATTAAGGAAACCACTACAAGATTTAATAAAGAAAAATAAAACTTTTGAGTGGAAAGAAGATCATACAAATGTAATAAGAATACTAAAAATAAAGGTAGAAAATTTACCTAAACTACTATTACCCAAAGATACTGATCAATTAGAATTATTTACATATGCTAGTGATATAGGATGGGGAGCAGTATTAGTAACTTTTGGAAAAGACGATATTGATAAAGAAAACCCTTTAATATGTGGATATGCAGCTGGAACTTGGAAACTTAATGAAAAGAATTATCATATTAATGAAAAGGAATTATTAGCGGTAAAATTAGGAATTAAAAGATTTCATTATCATCTATTACCTGTAAAATTTGTTGTAAGAACAAATAACACTTAAGTAGAATCATTTGTATTCAATAAAATTGATTCTTTACCAGAATTAAATAAGAGAAGAAATTGGCAAGCATTCTTTAGTTATGATTTTATTATTAAAAATATATCAGGTACTAAAAATATTCTTGCAGATTTTCTTAGCAGAGAAAATGGACAGGGATAATAAAATATTCAACCGATGGAAATGCTACTAGAAGAAATCAAGAGGAAGAATGAACAAATTGCAACCTTGACCCAAGAAGTTAATAACCTTATAAAAACTCTTTAAGGAGCTATAAAACTTACCAAAAATATTACACCCCAAACTTTTGTATCAAGACTAGCTACAACTCCTTACAATATCAAGAATAATTCATAAGAAGTGGACACAAGGAAAAGAGAAAGCGGGAATTTTTTTTTTTTGCAAAAGTTGAAAAAGAAGACAGAAGAAAAGATAAAGGAATGGATTAAAGAAAAGAAGAAGAAGGAAACAGAAAGAATAATATGTCAGAAAAAATATCATGTAATAGAAATATCTCCCTCTATAAAAAAGGAGAATTGTAACAAAAGAAGTGTGGGTTTTTTTTAGAAATCGATCACTTGCTAAGTTATTTTCTCTTTAGTTTTCTTATACAAATCTCTTTTCTTTTTACATTAATGGCCAGCTAAAAACCTAAGCTCTGCAATCTATAACAAGATAACATACAGTTTATATATATATTATAAGCAGAATTTTATATAGATCAAGTACCCAATAAAAATCTACTATTATAATAATTATAAAGATGAAGAAGCAAGGAACGGTAGATAGCCCGTTGAGACGCCTGAAGTTGCAAAGGCCAAGATGACGGGGAAGTCGAAATAGGGGCATAGCATTCACCAGGGACTCCGGTGAGCTGTTCTTGATTCATCAACTTTATAATTGTTTAAATGGTTTTTGTTTATGTGGTATACGATTAATATGTTAGGATGCTTAAATATATAGTAATAACTGTCATGTTTAAATTGTTATGGATTGTAGAGAAATCATAAAAACATAATTCATAAACATAATTCATAAAACATGTTTTATGATTTATATATCTGTGTGTCTTCCCTCTTTAGGGTTATCAGATATAGTCCCAATCAATCTGGTAGTGAACGTTCTGTACACATTCTAGTGAACGTTTTGTACTCGTTCTTGCTGAGCGTTCTATGTTCTATTGAACTTGTTGTTATGGGAAGTCTTATACTTCATTGAACTTGTCCAAACTTCCTTCATTGAAATTTAGCCTAGATTAGGGCCGATTAGTGTATATTAAGCGTAATTAACTCGAATTAGGGGGAATTAGTGATTCGTATGATGAAATTAACCCAGATTAGGGTTGTTTAACCTATTCGCTATTGTAATTAGTGTGAATTAGGGATAATTAGCATCTTACGCATGCTGATTAATCCTGATAAGCCCCGATTAGGGCAGATTAGCCTCGACTAAGGCCAATTAGTGCGTTCTAGCTTAAAATTAGGCTCTTTGAAGCCTAGTTGGCAGCTTGTACATGGAAATTAGCCCCGATTAGGGCCGATTAGCCCCGATTAGGGCCAGTTAGCACCTTTCACCCTATAATTAACCTTGACGAAGGTTAAGGAATGATAAATGCTCGCTTTTTAATACTGGTTAGGACCATTAAACACTATCCAAATAGTCTGTGCAAAGGCATTAAGTGTGTATACTCACACTAATAAGTCGTTGTAAATGTGTAGGTCGCTCCACACTTTACGATAAAACGGCAATACCCATATAGGGACGACAGCCATGAAGGGCCGATACCCGAGAAGGGCTGATACCCATGAAGGGCCGATACCCGAGAAGGGCCGAAAGTACCCCGAGTCGCGAATAGACAATTATAACTTCCACGAAAACTCGAGCAGTATGCACGGAAGTTGGGGTGCAATGATATGGATAGAAAATACATCCTAAAGACACATTAAATATCGCATTAATTACACTTGGGCTTCTTGTCTAAAGTCCAGTACAGACCTGTCTGGTCCGAGCTCGTAGCAGACTCAAGACGGCCCCTGTAGACAAGGCCCACCAGTTGAGTTCTCATGAACGTTCTGTGCTCCAACAAACTCGTTCTCGTGGATGTCCTAATCTTCACAAAACTTAGTTCTTCTGAGAGTTATCCCTTCTGAAAATTTCCAAAGGACCTCACAAGAGGGCCTCTGGAGCAACCTTTGAAGGCCTCAGGGGTCTCCTACAGGAGCTCCTGGTCGGCCAAAAGGCCTCAATTTGATGGTTGGTCGGCCATGACCACTACGGAGGCAAATTGTGGCCGTCTTGGCTCTGCTACGGAGGCTCCTGATTGGCCAAAAGGCCTCAATTTGTGGGCTGGTCGACCGGGAGCAAGAGCAGTCATTAAAGCTCGGAGCTCACAAACTCTAGCATTAAATACTAACGCACTCTAGTTTTTATTCCACAACAGTAATGTTATGACATGTGTATTATCTGTTGTATAACTTACTTTTTTTCAGTTGAAACAAATTATGATTACTATATAAACTGCTCTTTATATTGATTTGCATGTGTATTCTGAAAAAGTCATTCTGAATTATGACAAATTCCTCTACATTACATTAACAATCATTGACATAGCATTTACGTAAACTCCAATTAATCTTTGTTTATGTTCAGTTTTAGTAGAATGCATGGTTGTCACGGCGCTAAGTCGAGGCGAGTCGATGG
This sequence comes from Apium graveolens, assembly GCF_009905375.1. Lineage (NCBI taxonomy): Eukaryota > Viridiplantae > Streptophyta > Magnoliopsida > Apiales > Apiaceae > Apium > Apium graveolens. Next base: position 292,621,294 of record NC_133652.1, on the reverse strand, counting down.
ACCTCCGGCTAGTCGATTAGTCGATCAGTCGTGGACTAGTCGTAGACTAGTCGACCAAAACAAATATAACTATAATTAAATATAATATAACATATAAGTATATTTTTTATAATTTAGACTTCTAAATTCCAAGTTTCTAGTATATACCAAAATATTGTAGATCAGATCCTTGTATTTCATATCCAAGGATGAGGACTTGTCACAACTTACAAGTCACAACTTTGTTAATTATTATAACTTACAATTAAAACTAAAAAGTACATACATACATACATGATACATATATGTATATAAATAATCATATCCGTATACATATACACACATAATATATATGTATAGTTATAAAATATCATATTATACTTATACTGTCGTACATATATGTATATAACTATAACTATATATATATATATATGAAGGAAGAAGAAAAAGAAGCTTAATGTGAATTTAGGTTAAAGAAGATTGGAAAGTGGAAAAGCTCAGTATATGTCATTTAGGGCTGGGTTGCACAGTTTCTCTTGTTAGATTAGAAATTAGGGTTGAAATCTCTGTTAAAATGGATTTGAACAGGATTTGAGCCTTTAAAATAAACCAGTCGATGACCTGGAACGACTAGTCGGCTCGACTAGTCGCTCGAAATATCTGATTTTCTCCAGTCGACAAGTTCAGTCGACTTTTAAATCTCGACTGCTCGACTAGTCGTCGACTCGAGCGCCGTGACAACCATGGTAGAATGATGATAGGTGATAACTACTACTTTCTTATAATAATTCTCAATATCGTTACTATTAAGAATATCTTACATTTTTCAGTGTTTAAGTTCATTAACACTAATAGTGTTCTTTTACGAATATAATCAGTATATCAAATAAATACCCTAAATATAATAAATTTTAAACTTTTTTCTGGTAATATAAATATTGAAGTAGTATTGATTATATGTAATAATATTTAAAGTAATAAATGCAAGTATACTAAATTAAATACAATTAATACACGCGTATTAAATAAAAATTTCATAACATATAATAATGACGGGGCAAAACAATAATTTAAATAGGATGAAATTGTCTCACAAACCGCCTAGTTGCTCTATAAAAATATATATAATAGATGTATCTGCATATTGTTTTGTACAGGTTCATTTGTTATGCATAAGTGCATCCAGCTGTCCAATACATACGTCAAGCCAGAGATGTATTTATATTTTATACTTTTAGTACTACTTATGTTCGTGTAATACATCTAAGGTTATGAACATTTTTTTATTTAAAAAGATTTTGATTAGTTTCTTATAATTATTCGTAATAATAATTAAAAAATATAAATGATGAAAAATCTAATTTATTTAGTTATATATAAAAAATAAAAAATATTTTAATTATATCGTGTCCGCATACCGGTGTCCAAATTCGGACGGTGTCCCACTGTCCAAAATTTTCAAGATCACCAAGTCCGACACTCGGATATGTGTCATACCCGACACTCTGTACCCAAGTATGAGTAACTTAGGTTGTCTAACCCAGCCTACGAGATCTGACTGTGACCGAGTTGGCCGTTCACCAGAGACTGCATCGTCCTCTTGCTGAAACAGGATTTACGGTGGTAGATCTATTACCACCTTCATTAGGGTGTTTTTTGTTGTCGACCATTATCCTCATGGACATGCTGGTCAACAACCACCTTAGGTTGAAAGCTACAAGCTCCTTCTAGCGCCAATGTTTGTGCCCAAGGAAGCCAATCCCTTTTCTGAACCATCTCTTTCCTATTTATGAGTCTCCCTTTTGGGCTTTTGGGCTTGGGTCTTTTATCCTTTCTTGGACGTGGGCTTGTTCTTCCCCTGGGCTGAGGCCGAACAAATACTATCTATTAATAACTTTTTTCATTGTTTTTGATAATTTATAACTTATATATCAATTTTACTAACTAAAGAGATACGGGGGGTGTTCAATTTAATGTACTTATTTCTCAGAAAGAGCACCACCTGAAATAGGTACTTATTTTCATATATAGGTACTTTTTATGATATTAGGTCCAACAAACACACCAATTGAAAAACTGGGTTTTCTTATAACTTAAGACAAAACTTGAAGTAGTGGATGTGGAGATTAGGGTTTAAGTTCACAAGAGATGGTCATACTTAAGAATAGATTTAGCTCTTATCCTAGTCAATAAAAGCAAAGATGAATACTTTTGGAGTTTTAGGAGATGTGCTAAATAATTTCAATCCATCTTAAGACCGAAATTAGCATTTAACAAGTACCTCTATACAAGTTAATACATATACACCATATTATGATCTTTATATGTATCTACCATAAAAAACTGATATCTCCTTGTTTCCTCATTTCTCGGAGTAACATAGGTTTTAATAAGGTGACTTTAGGAAAAATTTCGATAGTTAACATTAGGAACATTTGGGTTACTCTTGGGTACTTGGGGTTGACCCGAAATCAACCCAATATTTTTGGGTAAACCTTTTGATTAAGCAGAACCCCGTCCGATTCTGAAATTGCCAGACCCAAATTCGTAATTTTCATGTCAAATTCACGTTCTAAAATATCCTGACTATGATAGCACCTACTAGATAATGTTTCAAGAGCTAAGAAGCTCGAAGATGAGAAAACTTAAAAGATTATTGAATTTGTGAACAAGTGAAGACCAGCGATCACTAAAAAAAACTGTTTAACATAAGCAGCACCGAATGATACTAAAGTCTAAATATCTTAAGATGAAAATATCTGCACATATCTTATTTGTGCTGATATGAAATGAAAATGTTAAAAAATTCAAGAGAATTATCACAAATTTAATGTGCATTTGGCAATTTATGATGACAAACGGGTCGGTCAAAACGGGTTTTACAAATACCAAACCCGAACCCGTTGAAAACCCGAATCTCTTAATCCAAATCCGAACCTATGGGTTTCGTACAAACCCGAACCCGACGGGATCCGTTCGGGTTCGGGTTTAACCGAAATTCGAAACTCAGCATATGCAAAAATCAAAATAATTAGCACTTTAAAACAAAGTATTGGGCAAAAATAAAGTATTGATTCGATTAAAGTCTCGAATCTCAATTCAAACATCGAGAAGAATCAATTACAAATTTAGGGTATTCAAAAGAACAAAATCTAATTTAAGAGAAATCTATGTCGATGAAAGAGCAATTTGAACTTGATTCAAACTCCGAAGAGCGAAGATGGCGGAGTGGCCGAGCAGAGTATAACACAGAACATCCAGGTCTCTTCTAATGACGATGAATTTTTTGGATATAATAAATCTTTTAATTTTAGAAGTCAATAATAACTACTACCTCCGTCCCCCACATTTTTTTACATTTCTTTTTCACTGTTCGGCATGCATCTTAAGGCGTATATAAAGTATAGTTCCGTAACTTATTTTTAAAATTTTCTTTTTCTCAATAAAAATTTAAACATTGAACTTTTATTCAGAATAATTTTTTTAAAAAAATAATTTATGGAACTATAATATATGAGTTTTAAAATGTGTGCCGAACCATCCCTCTCAAATGTATAGATTTGAGAGGGACGGAGGGAGTAGTATATACTACTTAAAAACATGAGTACATGATTATACATATATATACATATATATATATAATTATTTATAGATTAATACGGGTTTCGAGTAGGGTTAGGTTCGAATATATTCGAAACTGGTTTCGGGTTTTCGGGTCAGATTTGGAACGGTATGCCTTAAACCCAAACTTGAACCGAAAATAGTTCGGGTTTAAAAATTAAACCCAAACCCGAACCATGCGGGTTCGGTAAAAGCCAATCGGATCGGTACGATTTGGGTATCCATCGGATCGGCATAAATTGCCATCCTATTTGCAATATGGATGGTAACAGCATAAACAAATTGATATCAAGAATAAAGGCTAACTTGTCACGGCATGATCTTTCAGTAGATTCTGCAAAGTTGTTGAAGGCAGAAGCAACACGCCTTAGAAACACTTCGTGGCCACTCAAAAACTCACCATCTTTCTGTTGGCATTGTACAAAATTAAAATATTTGTTCGCACTAACAATTCTGACTAAGAAGTGAACATATCAATAGAACACAGACCTGAAGAAGATAAACAGAAATAGGAAGTAATCTCTTCAGGATGTGCAGGAGCCTGCTGCCCAACTGTAAGTAATGAAATAAAATTTATATACTTTGTCATAAAGATATAATGTCAAGTCATGCATAAAAATCAGAATCAATCAAGAAGGTATATGATGTATTATGTCCAGCAACGTGATAAAGCTGAAAGTTCTAGTCCTAGATTAAGAGATCACTTGCCCGCTCAAAATATAAGTAGACATTCAAGGATCATGCTCTTCGAACACATTTAGAAAGCGAATAGATAAAATCCAGGATGGGGGGTCGCATTGAAAACTCTGACCAACGTATTAGACTATTGAGTAAATGCTTGCATGAATAAATGATAATTTCAATGATGCAGAAAATAGGTCCCCCGCATTAGTGAATTACCTGCTTGATCCCCGTCCATATTTTATGTTCTCATTAATTGACTATAATTCATACCTACTTCATCCCCGTCCACATTTTATGTTCTCATATATTTGACTGTAATTCATACCAGGTATCCCATCAGCATCATAAGTCGAGTCATAACCATATAATTACACAAGTCATCCTCCAACATGAACACCAACTTGAAAACACATAACAGTAAAATCGCATTGCTCAATACTCTAGATACTAGAAATATTCAGTACTTCAGTCAGTCAGCAAGACTAGGGACACACTTCACTGATCTCTTTAGCATATTCGGAAAAGAAGGACAATTGTCTTGAGTTCAAGACAACATGCACATAAATGCCTGCGCATCACTTTTTTGGCAATATCGATGTGGTAAAATCTATGTTACCCCTACTCTTTATTCCATCTCAATTCTGAAGTTCTTGTGTCAAACTTTCGACATTTGGACATGGGATGGACACTGCTACTTCATTTTGGGCCAATAAAAATGCAAATTTTACAAAATAATTCCCAGTCTGGTACTTGAACATGGATTGATGTTGGACAATTTTCACAGAGTCCTGTAACATGGGGAGTAAGCATTAAACATACCATCTAAAATCCACTAACATATATACCCATATCCAAGGTCATTGGTTCAAGAATATGCTCTAATACATGTGTAGGCCCAAAACAAGTATGCACAGATATATATTCCTATTGGTGTTTATCCTCAGCATGATTAGACATAAGTTTTCTCCCTGACACTAACTGTAACTACATTGCTTTAGCACGCTTGTGTTGTACTTTCCTATATATACTGTTCCACAAGTTCTTACTAACTTTAGAATCCCCAAAATGTTCTAGGAGATAATCTTCTCTAACAAGTTAACATATGCCTAATTCTATGCAACATGTAACTCCATACAGTCATGGATAATGAGGAGATGGGGCAACAAAAATCCTATGAAACGGTAAGGAGTTGACCACCTGATGAAGATAAGGTTCAAATGTATCACGAGCTTTTGCAACGGCAATGACACAAGCAGTCCTGCAAGATCAAGAAGTGATAGGAAAAACATTTGGAATGAGGTACAGACAAAAGAGGTATCCAACAACTAAAAAGAGGCTTAAATGTGAGATCACCTTGAGTAGTTGGTTCCATCATGAATATCCTCCACTCCACATGCATTTACAATTTCTTCACGTGTAATTGGAGGACATTTAGTTCCGCCAACAACAAAACGAAATTCAGCCATTGCACGATGATACTGAGCACCACCATAAAGACGCATGCCTGCATTCTGCGTAAAACAGAAATTAATATAGAATTTCAAATAAATTGGAAGGCAAAATTTCAGTGTATGTATTTTGCTCTCTGACTCTGATTCAGTGCTGAAGAAACTTAAACGTCTTAATAGACATGCAAGAACTTAAATTAAAGAAACTAGGAAAAGACCACTACAATGTGTTCAACTTTTGATGACAAGAACAAGAACTAATGCATGCCCATTTACAAGACAACCCTTCGTCCAATAAACACCCGAATTGCACTTCAACATAAACATATAAACAAGTTCGTGGACAGCCATACTAGAGATGCTGCTGACTTTGTGTTGTTGAAGGGATCTTATGGTGCATTCTGGGTTGGCTTTTTTCACCACAACAAAATCTTCAGATCCTTAAAATTCTTTTAATAGACGAAGTACAAGGTATAATTACCTTGTGGGCAAGTCCCACACATGATAAAATGAGTAGATGTCAACAAAATGATGATAGTCCAATTGAGTGGGAAAAGATTTATGATAAAGGTATCCATAACATGCATCTGTATGCAGTAACATAACTCAGAAAATAGTGGACATGTAGTATCAGATATATTCGAATTCCAGGGCTTACTGGTATTAGCTTGTGGGGAAACTGAAGACCATCAGTAGCAATAAATGCCCCTCCATTCGCTCTCTCATCTTGTAGTGTTTCCCCTACAATGAAAACATAGTGATGACAGAGTTTTTAAAATGTTTTAGCAGACAACGAAACTGGTAGATGAGAAGAATCATTTTGGAATTAATATGATCCGATAATGCTCTTATTTCTATAACATTTAAAACAGGCTATCGTGTTGAATAGAACACATGCTAAATAGTTCAAGGCATTTTTATAATCTGGCCGCATCTAGACAGTTTACCAAATTTATCTGGAGGTGCAACCACAGTCCCTTTCAGTAATAGCGATAACTGAGGTAAGAAAGAAAACATAGTAAGTATGTATCAAGTATCACAAAAAACACCTGAAAAATCTAGAGGTGAAACAGTATATTTGAATTAGAACTAGAATCATGGTTAAAGCATAAATTACCCATAATTTACAGTATTAAAAGTCCAAAAGCTACATAAAAGGTCACTCTACTGAAATCCTGATTCTGGCATGATTCTTTACTCGAATTCTTTAATCATGTGCATGCTAAAGTGCCTATATGATTAACAGATCAACAACAAAAATTGAGACAAATGTAATTTTATTGAGCAACTTAATTCGGTTGTTTATTGATGAATACATTCACGATGATTTAATTTTTTTGACATTTTGAAACTGCAAGCAAAACTTGCAAAATTTATTAACAATATAAATTAGGAAACTAGGTTTATATAATACGGAAATCAGTAATCTTGATAGCATGACAACATCAAGTCACAGATAGACCCAAACCTTAGTCAGGAATAGATCATGGAAAGTTCTTCCTTTTTCCTTGAGTTTTAATTCATCCAAAGTGCTAAGAGGTTAAAAAAGGAGAAGCGGAAATGGTGAGCGGTGCCCCAAAATGATCATAAAAACTGTTGCGTACTGGAACTAAAGCAATAGGATGCTTGCATAAGCAAAATACAAACCCGAGTTCCTGATTTATTTCATTTAGCTTTCTCGTGCTGCTCCTGTATTCTTTCTCGAGAAGTGGAATGATCAGTGGGACGCTATCCATGTACCTAGTTGTGATTTACAGCTATAACCATGAGTCTTATTCTTTAATTTTCAGAATTATATGAGGCATATTAGAGATAAAGATCATATTGCTCTAATTAAGATTTTTAATGGTGCATTGGAAATATCTCTTTTTTCTTAATAGATTAAGTAAGAAAGACCTATCTACCTTTTCTGCAGTAACTCCTCCAAGAACAATCTAAGGCTGCTTACACCTATTCTATTTCTTTCTTGCTTCGATAGTGACCTGCCCAACTTATCCTCCAATTGTGTCACATCTTCCATCTCCCTCAAAGAAATTGCCTGCAACAAGAAACCAGTAGGTTACAGAGTAACCAATCTGTTCCAAATTTCCCAAGTCAAAGATACTAATTTCCCTAGCAAGTACTTTAATTTCAGTACACCTATCAAATAGAGGATAGATTATTAATATAGAGCACGGAAAATAGTGGTCAAACATGAAAAAGCAATCTACTTTAAAATGATAGCAGTGCCGAAGTAATCAATTAATATGTTGTTAGTAAAATATATTAATTTCTTGTGCCACAACATCTATCATCATAGATATTACAACAAACAATGACTTCAATTAGCTACTAAATTGACTCAAGATTCTGGAGTCCCCCCGAAAACACTCTCTACTGGGAGTAGGCGCAAGGTCCATGTATGTCTTACCCTCCTCGGGTCCTACATCCTAATGGGACACACTGTTTGGTTTGTTTTGGTACTGACCTGACATTTTAGCTTATATCTATGGGCTTTTACTTCCAAGGTACTCATGCTAGCAAATGGAGCACTCACTTGTACATGTTACCAACAAACTATTAGTCCACATTCTGTGAGACAATAATTATATACTGATCTCGACAACGTAAGCTTGCTTTATAAAAAATAGATTGGACATAAAGATAAGTTGTTACATAATAGTACACATATAATTTAACTGAAGTATACACCTGTTTAAATTCATCATTGGATCTGTAAACAGATTCATGTCCAGAACCGACTCTTCCAGAAGGCACAGATGTGAAAAAAGGAGAATCGCCTAACATGAAGCCATCAAGAACGCATACAGGAGGTGAGAGAAAAACCTCCACATCTGAAGCACGTGCAAACTGAGGTATTTTTGTGTCAAGCTTTGTTGAGACAACCACAGTCCTCGCAAGTTCAGGATCAATCTGTAAATAGTTAGTGGAAACATCAAGCTTTTGCTTTTAACGTGAAAGATCCAGAGATGCTCAACTCAAAACCTGCTATAGATCTATTAATCACACAAGCCCTCCATTCTTGATTACTAAATCACTGAAAAACGTCTAATGTGCAGTATACTAATTCTTGGATATAGTATGGTTTTTATACAATTGTAAAAAATAATTCCGACTATGCAGATATAATTAAGCAAATCTGAGATGGACATACTTGCATTACCACCCTACGTGTAGTTGCATTGCTCCAGTCATTGCAATCTTCAAGGCATAATATGATGAACTCCTTATGCTGCATTTTTGCACGCACTAGGGATTCTACTGCACGAGCTTGAGCCTGCCACATAAGCCATTAAATTGACCAACATGCTGCCTCATTTAGTTAAATCAGAGAGAAGTAAATTCTTGAATTGACTTGAACCTGTAAAGCACGGTTTTTTCGACCAGGTGCAGGAGCAACAAGCCCCGGGGTATCTATAATGGTGAGATTTGGACAAAATTTATATTCAACTTTAATAATTATCTCCTTTGCAGAGAATTGGCATGGTTCATTCTCCAACCTCATGTTTTCAGCTTCAATGTAAACCTGCACATTTTTTTAACACAAAGAACTTCTAGTTACCTATAAAGTCAAATAGTAGAACTAAAGAACCCAAAACTTCTGCTTACAATTCTCGAGAAATGAACTTCTTTCGCAATATTATAATACACATCCCATACTTTCGCACTCAACAATTATAAACTATCACACTAACTGCTTTTGTAATTTTAAGTTTCCTTTCCAAACTGTGCCCTAAACATTTCCAATAATGTACATTTAAAATACACGTAATAACACCATAAAACACTTCCAGCCATTTTACTACATAAATAATGTAACTCAATTTCTACCACGTGCAACAGTCAATACTAATTCATCTCTATCTAACAAACCTAAACATTCCGTAACAAAAGATTCTCTAATTTCAGAAACAATTAGTATAACAACTACACAATGCATATAGATAACAACTCCAATTCTCCAAAATTACACAATCATACACAGTGTATACACAATTAAACCTCAATAAATGTATAATTATTCGATAATCGAGTTTGAGATATACATTGTCCTATTATGTTTGTTTTATTTATTTATCGAGTTTTAAAATTCAAAACGAGATAATGACCTGGAGGTCGAGAAGAGACTTGTGTTGTGAAACGGAGGGATCGGAGTCGGAAAGAAGGTAACAAAGAGGAGAATGACAATCAGGATTGAACTTCATATGAAGAGTGATAGGTCTACGTGTTTTTGTACCACCACCGACATGATTGAATTGAAATCCCATTAGTGCTTCAACTAAGGCACTCTTGCCGTCGGTTTGGTGTCCGACGACAAGGACTGCCGGAGCGTCGAAAGGAGTCTCGAGCTCTTGTGCTAAGGCGTGGAGCTCGTTGTAGGCTTCGTAGAGACTCGATTGGTCTTCGTAGTCGTTTAGGTCTGGCATTTCTTGTGAGGATTGTGAGTCTCCAGACATTTGGGAGAGGGAGAGAGAGAGAGAGAGAGAGAGAGAGAGAGAGAGAGAGAATGGAGAGAGAGAATGGAGAGAGAGAGAGAGAGCAAGAGAGAATGGAGAAAATGAAGAGAGCGGAGAGAGAGAGAGAGAGAGAGAGACTGTGTGTGAGTGAGAGAGTGTGTGGTGTTTAGTGTTGTGGCATTACAGAAGAGGTTTTGTTTTGTTGTGAATGCTGTGTGGGGTTTTGTCTGTTTACTCTTTTTGAATTTTGTTTGATATCCACACTTGAGTTCTGTGTTGTTGGAAGTCGGACTATTTATCATCATTTTATTATATCGTTTTTATGAATTATTGAATTTTGTCTATCGTTGAAAAATGCAAATCACAAGTGTGTAATGAAAATCCTGTAGGAGTACACTTATGCTGTTGCTCATCTTCCGCTTAAACACCTTGATATGTCATGTCTATAGATATGCGAATTGCCTCACAGTTTAGCGCGGGCGACATATTCTATGCCAAGTCTTACGGAGTGAACGGTTTCTGCTCCAGATTTTATCAGTTTGATTGATTCTGAAAAGTTTTAATGCAAGTGCGTTTTTGTCAAAAAAAAGGCCCTAACATTAACACTGAATGCTGCTACGACTTAAACTTGGGATGATGAAGTTTAGATGTAACCTCCAGCACCAATATAGTGCACGAGTATACAACAAACTACCAGAACCAGGTATCAGACACCATGGTGTATACTGCAGTATACTGTACCATATTATTGATAATTCGTGTTGTCTGCTTGCAAGTTTCAAGCTAAGATAAGCAAAATAGGCATCTATATCTATAAAGAACGGCAGAAAGCATAGCTAATAATATGGTATAATCCTTCAAAGCAACGCTGCAATTCTACTTAACGTACTTCTGCTGATCAAACCAACAATTGTTCAATCTTGAGACAACCAAATTCACTCAGAAACACGAGTCCGAAGCTCTATAGCGAAATTATAAAGCAAGCTTTGCTTGGACAACCACCATACTAGTACTCAATTCCCTTCGTCCAACTCATTGCAAAGTTCATTGTATAGCTGACTTCATATGTGATATATGGTCTATATAAGATGTACAAAAGCAGGTAAAACTGTGCCACAAAACATTGCTTCAAGGGATCTAACACATATGGAAGATTTATGTTCTTCAATCTGTCTAATAGAGGTGGGAAATGAGTTTTGTTTGGAACATGGATTTCTCTACCTTGGGCAGAACGCAGCAAAAACAGGCAACGTCTTACTCTTACTAGAACCATAGAGCACGCTGTTTATATAAGCATCAACTTCTTCTTTTGATAGAGCTTTGTCAGTGGAGGAAGAACAAGGCAAGGCAACCTCAATGCCATCATCTAAGGGAGACCAGTCACTACTAGCAAAAGTGAAGCTTTCAGAGCGGTTCGTGGCATTCTGTAGTTTAATAGGTGAGACTGTTTGTGTTGTAGAATAGCTCTTTCCAGCACAGTTCATGGCTCTCTCCAGCTCGATAGGTGAGACAATTCGAGCTCTTGAAGGAATCATACTGACTGATGAATCTGTAGCTGAAGCAGGAGAATTGGGTTGTGAGACTATTTGTGCTGTCGGAAACCTCTTTCCAGCACAGTTCACGGCTTTCTCTAGCTTGATAGGTATGACAATTTGAGGTTTTGAAGGGATCGCCCAGACCGGTGAATCTTTTGCTGATGCAGGCGAATTGTTCTGTAAGGCTGATTGTGGTGTTGAAGGGCACTTTCCAGCACAGATCATGGCTTTATCTAGCTGGATAGGCAAGACAGTTTGAGTTTTTGAAGAAATCACGGAAACAGGTGAATTAGTTGCTGATGCAGGCGAAGTGTTCTGTGAGATTGTTCGACTCATTAAAGAGGTCGTAGTAAATGGAGAATCTGTTCCAGATGCAGGCGACGTGTTCTGTGAGATTGTTCGACTCGTTAAAGAGGTCGTAGTTAATGGAGAATCTGCTCCAGATGCAGGCAAATTGTTCTGTTCATGACTGAAGCGACACTTAGAACCATATGAGCCTGAGCCTGGGCCTGAGCTATATGACTTGCACATCTGAATCTACATGTACCAAAAGACAGTCGTTTTAGTCGATGAAGTAAATATAGTCCAAAAGTTAGCAACACCATCTTTTTAACAGATGATGAGTTCATTTCTACATACTACCAAGATGACTATCTCTACCTCTGATTTGCTCCTGTTGGAAAATCGAGTTGGGCGCAGATCTTCCTTTCCATGTGCAAACTGTAAAATATGGACTTAACATGGTTAAAGGATATCAGACAGTAACAACTAAGACAAAGCAAAACCAAGAATCTGCATGAGATGTAATCATGCTCGGGTACTCTCAAGCAATTAAGATGTAAGACTTATTACATTCTGTTCTACGTGATTTGCTTAACGATAAGAGTGGTTTGAAACAGCAGAATAGGCAGCTTGAGGGATATGAATCATTAGTAGTAAATAAATTTAGTTATACGATCTAAAACATAATTTTTCAGTTTATAGTAATTGATGCCGTGATATTGAAAAGGGTTCCATTTAGTCTCATATGTTAAATTTCAAATACAGTTGCGGAATAGACTTACAAAACCAAAATGTATTAATCCCTAAGCGTAAAATCTGCATTTCATTCATTCTATAGGAACTTCTCTGGGACTCGACTCAGACTCAGACTTGGTTTCATACAATACAAAAACAAAACAAAAAAATCAGAATTTGATTTTATATAATGAATTTTATCTGCAATTCACAAGCCATATATATTTGCTCACAAAAGCTCTACTATACCAAAGAAAAACTTAAGGCTTAAAATAAACTAGCTTAACTACTCATTTCATCTCTGTCAAGCATCACACAGTCCTTGTCTCCCGGTAATAACAATATGATGAAGCACATTGTGCCTGACTGATGTCAGCTCATTTCCAGAGTACTGACACTTCTGCTGAGACTGACACACATTAGTACTCTTTAAAACTAATAACAAACTACTCCTAAAAAATCTAGTACTGCAGAGGTATACAACAGGTGATAAGCTGCCAGACAATTAAAGAAGGAAAAAGTGGAATCTAAAAATACCGTAGTTAATACATATCAAAATTTAAACTTCACAATATTGGTTATACAGTATGATACATGTAAAATGAGACTCTGTAGATGACATAGTTAGAGCACTATCCATTGACTACATTGGTTTGCTTGTTAATATATAAGCTAAACAAGTGCACAATCAATTTTTAGCAACAGTTTTATATTTTAGTTGTAAACCCAAATTTCAACACTATACCAAAGTCATTTTTTGTTCTCTCTCTCTCTCTCTCTCTCTCTCTCTCAGTTGCTGGAATGGATAGATTCACAAATGATGAACACTCTTTAAGTCTGATATCACAAATGTATCATCAGATTATGCAATTCAAGTAATGTAGTAAAGATGAATTTCTGTAAAGAAAAGTAGTAAACAGCACTTCACATGCCAAAATTCTTGTTCTAAATAATTGACACTATTAAACATAAGGGATGATCAATCTCGTCAAAGAAACCGTAGACTTCACTTTCCGAAATTCTAGTTCCCGAGTATCCAGTTGATCAGCTTAAGTTGATTGAAGGAATCTATATTAAAGGACATTCTGCATACCGAAGTAATGATCATCTATGTTTAAGAAACTATGCTTTTCGCATTTCAAATTTATTGTTCAAGCCTAGCTTAGACTATCATTTTAAGCAACAGAAAAGCTCTTCCATTTGCAAATATGCTCAATATTTGACTTGCAGTATGCAAATGTGAAACATAAGCGTATATAAAGATAAGACCATCATTTATATTACCTGACATTTAGCTCCATAGCGACAACTACCAAAATCCTCCCAAGACCGACAAATCTCAGTCTTATAAAAGCTTTTACCACCAGAAGACGATGATCCACCAGAATCAGATGTAGATGATGAAGACCTAACCTTACTAGCAGTCACTGGTCCTACCAGAACCCCGTCCATCACAATCACATCCTCCTCCACCTTGACCGGAGTCTTAAACATCGTCTTTGGAGAAATCTCCAAATTCTCAATCGAAGACAAAGGAGATCCTCCAGATCGGTAGTACCTGACAATCGGATTTTCCAGATTCTCTAAACTACTCAGAACATTTGGATTTGCACGCAAATCAAAACCAGGACCTCGCTGTGGATGATTACTGTTTACACGAAGAGGCGAGTTGCAGAGAGGTGAAATTCCGCCACGCAAGGCCATCACTTTATGAAGCTTAGAATTGTTATCTATATAAATCCTTTCCATTGAATTTCTGTCTAGTCACTACAGATACACAAACAAAACAGAAATTCAATAAAATGCTTTTAATTAAACTAAACTGCTACATTTTCATTTTGTCAAAAAAAATGCTACAATTTCATCAAAGCAATGCGTTTATCAACGAATCTGAAAAATGCGCATATAAGTATACAATTTTTTGAGCTTTGAACTCACGCCCAAACTGTGATATGTCTCTCTCTCTCTTATATATATACAATTTTTGAGTTCTGAACTTGTGCCTAAATTGCAATCTCTCTCTCTCTCTCTCTCTATCTCTCTCTATCTATCTCTCTCTCTCTATCTCTATCTCTATCTCTATCATATATATATATATATATAAATCCACAATTTTTTGAGTTCTGAAATCGCGCCTAAATTGCAGCAATCTCTCTCTTTCTCTCTCTGTCTCTATCGCTCTCTCATATACATAAATACACAATTTTTTGAGTTCTGCACTCGCGCCTAAATTGCAATCACTCTCATAGACTCAATCAGACAATTCAAAGCTCGAATAACATGAAATTCGCCAAAAATCGAAGTAATTCGCGTATAAAATGCATACATACAAACATATATAGATGATTGCACAAGTAATATACATGTAGATAACAGCATTATCATATATACACAAAAACACATAGAGAATGATAAGATGAAATCGGAATTGAGAGAGACGGAGAGAAACAGAGAGCGAGCGGGAGAGAGAGAGAGCGAGAGAGAGAGAGAGAGAGATGACCTGGATTGACGAAGCGAAATGAAGAAGCTGAGCTACTAAGAGTTTGTTTGTTGTGGTCTTGTGGATGATCAATTTCATGGAAGGTTACTCAAAGGACTGAAGCTTGACGTTGCTTTATATACTTTTATTACACGTACACGTGGCAATTAGCGGGTTTCGGATTTTTTGAACATCTATATTCTCAAGTATAGCAAATATATTACAGCCAGATTTTAAAATTAAAAAACTAATTCGAAAAATATTAGGACCTTAAACGAATCGAACTTCAGAAAAAAATACTCGATTTAAATAAGTTCAATTGAATTAAATTTGATTTGTTTCTGTTAACAAAATAAGAATACGTTTAGATTCGAGTAGAGAATTATGCATGTAGGATTCATTTTATTCCAGAATAAACTTTTTTAAATTAATTCAAATATGATTACATTTATTTAAGTAGAGTTTTATGCATGTAAAATTTATTTTACTCGAGAATGAACTTTTTTAAATCGATTCAATTTGATTACGTTACGAGTCGAGGTTGAACATGATTTTTATCCCAAAAAAGTTATGCTAAAAAAAAGAGAGAAAAGGATAGAGAAATGCTTAAATCTTGAACAAACAGAGTTTAATTTTTTGGAGAACTTTGTTTTCCTTTAGGATGATTCTTCCAAAAACAGAGAAGATATATCAATAGCCATCAAGAATTTGGCATTTCATTTTAAATTCTAATAGTCAAGGAGCTTTTCAAGTTCCCTATATGAAGAACATGCATTCCCAGTGCCACTTTTCTGTTCCCAGTCTCATCCACCATGCTCAAATGCTTGCAAACATCTACATTAAACTTAACAACTCCTTGTGCTTGCGGTGTCAAATGCACCTTCTCAAACCCCAACAAGTGTTTCTGTGGTGCATTGTGCACTGCTGGAGGACTCGAAAACAAGAACACTGTGTGGCTTCCGCTTATTTGTCCTGCATTCTTTACTCTTAGTTCAATGTCGAAAGCAATGTTATTGCAACTCTCCTCTAAGGCGTCGATGGACTTGCACCTCGATGACTTGCAAGCATGGCCTTCGGCTAGTGGAACTGCCACAAGGTTTGGTGCTTTTACTAAGTGATGACTGAATTCTGAGTAGCTTAGTCCGTCTCCAAATGTGTATATGGTCGGTCCTGTGTAGAATCTGTAAGTTCTGCCTGGATAGCCCGTGGCAGGATCAGGTCTCATGTTCATGTTTGTCATGTTGACCTTGTTAACATATGATTGTGGATACCATGTCATAGGTAGTCTTCCACCTGCAATAAGAACACAATGTTAAAAGCGTTGACATAAAATGTTTGATCTGATTTGTGTAGGATTATTTGAGTTTGATGGACTTGCTTGGATTGAAAAATCCGAAAATAACATCTGCTATTGCAGCTCCACCAGCTTCACCTGGGAAACCAACCCACATAATGCTAGTGATTTTAGGATCATCTTTAGCAAATTGTACATCCATTCCACCTCCAGACATTATTACAAGAATAACAGGTCCTTTTGATGCCTTTGCAACTTGTTGAATTAGTAATGTCTGTTGTCCAGGAAGTGTAATGTCAATCCTATCGCGAGATTCAGTTTCAATAGATTGGTCATCTCCTACTATCAGGACTGTTGCATCTGCTGTCGAAGCTATTTTTGTTGCAGCGTCAACTTGTGCTGTTGCACATGCTACATTGGCACAACCAGGTGCATACAATGTTGGAACTAATGCTGTTAGACCTTGCAAAGGAGTTGTATATTTGCATGGAGTACCTGCAAAAAATACACAATGAAGAAGTATTTTTAGCGACTACTATGTAGTAGAAATGCCATATTTTTCTAGATTTATATGCAACTGAAATTTTCAGACTCAAAAAGATAAATATACAAAGATCAACTTATGCATACACTGCTTGAAAGTCGAAAATATCAGTAGACATATAGATGATACCTTCATAGTTTGCAATCATGGTTTTTGTGACATTGGCATTAGGTCCAATTACTGCCAAGGACTTGATGGTTTTGATAGATAGTGGAAGCGATCCAGGGCTGTTCTTGAGCAGCACAGCGCCTTGTCTTGCAGCTTCTCGGGCGAGTTCTTGGTTTGCGGGGGTGCACACATCTTTTGGACCTAGTTTGCCATATAGTTGCTTGCTTGGATCACCATCAAAGAAGCCTAGTCTTACCAATGTTGCAAAATTATTTGTGACCGCATTGTCTAGGTCTGCTTCTTTTACTAGCCCCTCTTTAACTGCATTTTCTGTATGTTTTGCTAGAAAATCCCCACAGTTGAGGTCCAAACCAGCTTTTATAGCAATTGCTGCAGTCTCCTGTGGTGTCTTGGTGTAATGTTGAGAATTAAACATCACATCTAACGAATCACAATCGGAACTTATGTATCTGCAGAAACCAAATTCAGACGAAATACTGTTATCACTTGAACTAACTTGTATGCTAGATAAAAGAATCCAGCAAAAATGTACTATTGTGCAGTAAGATTGTAAATTTTTTGTGCTCGAGAAGAGTCTACAGGGAAGGAAGGGAAAGTTACCCGTTGAGTTTCCATTCACCTCGGATCACGCCTGCCAGTAGGTCTGGATCCCCACAAGTAGCCTTGCCATTAACTTGGTTGTAGGAACACATGACACTAGCAACATTTCCATCAATAACACAGCTCTTGAATGGGGGCTGATAAGTGTCATCCATATCTTGTTTTGTCACCTAAACAAACAATCCTAAGATTTTAACTAAACTTGCAAAATAACAAGATTTATTATACATAGAGAAAAGCAAGCTTTTTTTCCTCTTAAATTCAAAAATTACCACAGCATTGAAATGATATCGATCGATCCCTTTCCAATTATCAACATCATAAGCTGTATAATGTTTGCAACAAGCTCCAACTTTAAGGCGCTCTTTATCACCATCATCTCTTTCTTGTAAACCTTTAACATACGACGAACCATATTTACTAGTAAGTAAAGGGTCTTCTCCTGGTGTTTCGTGACCTCTTCCCCATCTAGGATCTCTGTAGATGTTAATGTTTGGTGACCAGTATGTTAATCCAGCTAAACCAACATTGTACATTGCTCTTGCTTCATTTGATACCGCCTGCAGACATTCATATCATCGTTGTTTACATCTCCTCTTTCGTTAAATAACAAAAAAATAAACAACACCATAGTTCCCTTCTGTGGTTCTGATTTAGTGTACAAAGTCATTGTGTACTTGTACTATCGTACATGCTCTAAAAATCCGTAAACTGTCTCAGGCAGTAAAGAGGTCCATCTACTGCTTAAGCAGAGATTCATTAGTTAGTATAGCAGCTTGAGTGTTGATTAATTAGAAGTCTGATGATTTTTAAACATGGAACAAAACTTAGGCGCTGTTAATAAGTAGACGTTTATGATAACAAGATCGTATGCACTCAGTGCACAAGTCTCCCGTGCAACAAAAGTTTGAAATGAAGCATAGTTAGGTGCATCAGAATTACAAACTGCAAGCTGTATAATACACATAGACCTGCATTTGGTATAACTCAAGTGGTGACTAACTTTATAGCAAGTTGAAGATAATAAAATTTACTTCATCATTCAAATTTATTGTAACTTGAAGTTAAATGAAAATCACATGATTATCTGAAACCTTCCCTTTCCAAGAAGGCAAAAATTATGGCTCCACTTACTTTGTAAAAGAAAAACATGCCAGATAAACCAACAATGATTGCATATAGATTATAGATAAGGCCTCCACATAATACTAAAATGGTTAGATCACAATAGGGGAATATAAGGATTTTTATAAGCTACCAAAACAAGAAAAGAGTCAAAAACCTTCAAAGTCAGCAAGAATGTCCTGAAGTAGTTAGATCTTATGTTGAAACTTTATCAAAGTTCTTAGCTAATGCCACTCATAATCCTTATGCATATGAAACTTGGTCATTGTTAAATATGTAAGGACGATAAATTTTAACCGTAAACGATGAACAATGCATGAACCAATCTGCAGAATCATCCCCAGAGGCTTCAGGCAAGGTACTCATCCAGCTCCAACACCTCTTGAAACTAAACAATGATTATGGACATCTTTATTTTTCGGGCGGGCATTGCAGCCGGCAGGGCCGGTTCTCGGGTAAGGCGACCAAGGCGAGCGCCTAGGGCATCACATCGACAAGGGGCACCAAAATTTTACATACATGTAGTATACATAACATAATTTTATCTATTTACATTTATTTGCATGCATTTTAATGAGCATTTCAGTACAAAAAACATTTATTTATAATTTTATCGTTATTTACAACTAGTATCGTTTGAATAGCAAAAAAATTTCTTAGCAATCTTAAAAGAGGGGCACCATTTCTATGATTCGGCTAGGGCACCCGAATGTATAGGGCCGGCCCTGGCAGCCGGCCCATGTTAGCCACATAATGTATGGTTTGTAGGCACCAACCGGCACCACCACTCACATTTGGATCTAAATCATGGAAATAATGCTTAGAAACTTGGAAATCATTCAAGTTTTTTCATCTGTCAATCATTTTCCTAGTATAAAATACACAAAAAAATTCAAAAAATACAGTTGCAAAAGAAAATATTAAAGATGCTGCATTGTTACCTTCCCAATAGCTTCAAATAGTGAACTATTGAAAGAAGCTGCAGTGCAGATGACCTGAGGGAAACTAGTAGCTCCGGGAACAAGACTCGAGAAATGAGTCCCCGGACCAACATAAGAAACCCCATGTAAGGCCTCAGACCACCACTCATATTTCGGCACTCCAAGCCTACTAGCACCACCTGCATTATTCACCAAGTTGGCGATTTTCTCCTGCAATGTAAGCCGCTTCACTAAATCACTCACTCTGCTTTTCACGTCCAGTTTCTGATCACAAAACGCGTAACTCGCCACTGCAGGATTCTTCGCAACATCACAAGCAAAATTAGCAGAAGATTGCGCTAAGACCTGCCTCGACGGTGACCAAATTTGAAGAACGATTAAACAGAGCACTCGAAAACAGAGCAAAACAGAGGATAATGCTCTGTTTTTCGAGGACACCATCGTGTAAAAACAGGGTATCCTCATAACAGAAGATAATATAAAAATGTGAATGGTTGATTGATTAATGTGTAGTGATTGTTATATAGTGGAAGTGTGTTATATAAGTAAATTATAATGCATGTTGTTTTTTAGTAGCCCGTGATAGATAGATATAGTTAAAGAACCAAAGATAGTTTGTTACTATGTCTCTATATTATATTTACTACACCTTTTAGATAGAATCTACACTCTCTTAGAAATTTTGCAGAGTAGATTCCAAAACTTAAATTCATGTATGAGATAAGTAATTTTGTGTGATTGTAATTTTTCACCAAAATGTATGATAATCTATCAAATGGTCCAACAATGTTTTGGTAGTTATGGCATCTAGCTCTAATGATAGGATGGATGCCAATTTGTGTATATCATGTAGAGGTTGATGGTCTATTTTAGTATCCGAGAAAAAGTGGGTTGTATAAATTTAAATACTTTCGAATATATGTCTCTACTAAAACTCAATCCTGTATTAATACAAGGAAGAAGAGAAAAATACTCTAGGAATGTATAGGTTAATCATTGGTTGTTTTTATCTCTAGTGTTATGGACTTTGGGTAATAGAGGTTAAGAGATTTAGTTTCATGGCATGGGACAGTATCGGAACCAGAATTCAATTAAAATGCGGGGCTAAAAATAATTTAAATATTAAATATTCATTATGCTAATAGTTTAATGTTCTGTAATGTTTCATATTCTAACGGGGTTGAAATAAAGAAATATACTAGTTTTCGGTTTTCGGAGTCTAGTCAGACTTCAGCCTAATCCCTCGATTGCTCCATCATTTCCTCCCTTAGAGGCAGATTCGGGAGTACAAATAACTTATAAGCCTAATCCCTCGATTGCTCCCTCATTTCCTCCCGTGGAGGCAGATTCAGGAGTACGAATAACTTATAGTCAAAGAAATGACATAGCTACTGAATAAGAGTATGAGTTTACGGGGAGTCATAACGGATTCTTAATCCGTTAACAGCTATTGTTGATAATCTAAAATATAATTTAGACCATCATACCAAGAAAGAATTTTCGGTTGCGTGACAACCTCCACTTTTTTTTGATAACTAATCACAAAGACATAGACATCAGAAGTCGAACTCGTGACCTCCCGCAAGAGAGACACGAGCTCAACCATGCACCAACACTTTGGGGATACACAACCTCCACGGCTCCACTGTTGCAGCATAATATATTATATATGTGATCTGTGTAAGAGTCTGTAAGACTGTAACTCTCGTGAAAGATTAAGAAAAGCTGAATTTGGTAATATCAGTTCATGCATGGACTTGATCAACATAAGTTTCAGAAACAAAGGTGTGCAGAAATGGTAAATTTACACACACAAACACACACACTGAGTCTGGTATATTGCCTTGGTTTGTGTATGATTGTGTCAGTCAAGTTGCGGCTTGTGAGAGTGTAAGAAGTAAGAACCCCCCGTGATATATAGCGGTGAACCAGCTGGTTATATTTTGTATCCATGTATGATTTATCCATATATATTCATATTGTACATTTGTACTATTTTTCACCACTGTCATAGATTCAGACCCTTCTTGGGTCCGGGCTTTTTAGCATTTTGTACCTTGCACAATCCTCCTCCTTTTTGAGGTAATATGGGCTTGAGAGCCGCAGACGATGAGATAGCTTAGCGGAGATAAATTTGTTTTGGAGATAAATTTATTTTTTTGAGGTAATATGGGCTCTTTTAGCATATTGTACCTTGTTCAATCCTCAAAGTAACATGTACTAGTCGATGAGATTGCTCGAGAGATAAAGGGTTATTTCTTATTTTCTCAAAGTTCATTTTTCGCTCATCCCAAGATTTATTGGAATGAACATTTATAAGGTGTAACCTCTTGGGCAATTCTGATAAGAATTTATTGATTTATAAGCCCGTAACGGTTTATTTACGAGTGTTTGTCGACCCAATTTATGGGCCTATTTGGCTACTAGCTTATAAGCTACTTATGTAGCTTATAAGCTCGTAACAACTTATTGATGAGTGTTTGTCGACCCAACTTATAAGTTGAATTTACAACTTATAAGCTCATAAGTGGAAAGTTGGCAGTAACGTACTTTTTTCCAACTTATTTTCATTTTTTCACTTTTTTCTAAAGTTTTGATTTTAAAATATAAATTTTTAAATAATTTCTAATTTAAAATTCATGAACTAAGATAATTGTATTTAACAATTATTTATTTTAATTCATTTAAGTAAAAAAACTTCTGACTTATAAATAAATTTATCCAAACACTTATAGAACTTATAAGTATTTATCAACTTATCACTTATTTCGCACTTAATTATTTTAAGTCATAAGTTACTTATCTTAAGATTTCCCAAACGGACACTATAAGTTGAATTTACAACTTATAAGCTGATAAGTTGAATGTTAGTAACGATATAATTTTTCTCAACTTTTTTTTTATTTTTCATTTTTTTATCAATTTTAGTTTTAAAATATACTTTTAAAATGTTAATCAAACCTAAATTATATAAATTAAGATAAGTATATTTAAAAATTATTTATGTTAGTTTATTTAAATAAAAAAAATTATGACTTATAAGTTAAATTATCCAAGCACTTATATAACTTATAAGCATTTATTAACTTATCACTTATCAGTCACTTATTCGATTTAAGTCATAAGTTACTTATTTTAAAATTTCCCAAACGGGCACTTGACTTAAAATGAATAAGTAAATTATAAGTGATAACTAGAATAATACTTATAAGTTAAATAAGTGTTTGGATAATTTTAATTATGTCGGATTTTTTTTTTCTTAAATGAACTAAAATAAATAATTATTAAATATAATTATCTTAATTCTTCAATTTGAAGTTAGATTAATATTTAAAAATATATATTTTAAATCTGAGATTAATAAATCAATGAAAAATCAAAATAAGTCATAAGTTGAGAAAAAATATGTCGTTACTAACAATCAACTTATCGGCTTATAAATTATAAATTTATAATAAATTTATAAGTTGGGTCGACAAACGGTCGTAAATAAGCCGTTACGGACTTATAAGCCATAAGTGACTTATAAGCTCGGCGCCAAACAGGACCCAAGTCTAATAATTCAACGAAATAAATATGCACCAGGTAAGAGCGAGCTTTTAAATTGTTGACGAGAATCGAAATCGAAAATACGAAAATAAGAATAACTTAAAGATACTCAATTCTAACACATATAAGCCTAGTTATTCAAGAAAAATACATAAAAAATAGAAGTCGTTAGAACGTGATTAAGGGTTTATCTCTTGTTATTTTTGGTTCTTAATTTGATTCTCGTTCAGTTACGAAATTTTCATAACTACCAAAGCAATGAATTAGGGGAGTGCTGAGAACGAGGTTTTCATTCCGACAGGACCGACACTAGTTCAGTTGGTATGTAAATGATGGTTTGCGTGGATAAGGATAGACTAGTGAAAGGTTCGGAGATTAGACAAGCTAACTGATTTGATTAGGTGTGTTATTATCAAATCAATCATGCACATTCTGATTACTTAATTGCTTATGTTCTACGTAAAAGGGCATGCATTCAAATATTTTTTTGTAGAACTTTCATGTTTCATCTTGGACAGAGAGTTAGCTTCCTCCGTCCCTCCCAATGGTTATCGTTTTTGGGAGAGTATTCGGCACGCATTTTAAGATGAAGAGAAAGTATAGTTCTTTAACTTTTTTTAAAATTTTTATTTTTCTGAATAAAAATTTAAACATTCTATTTTTATTCAGAAAAAGAAAATTTTTAAAAAAAAATTATAAAACTATAATTTATATTATATTATAATAGATTATGTCATTATTGGATCTGGCTATATATATGTAATCATGTCATTATAATGTTATTATATTATTTTATATAAGTTAATTATATGTTATGAATTAACCTTGACAAGATTGAAGTGACGAAACATAAATTTAATCTACGTAAAATTGAAATAAAGAATTTATAATATCATCAGTGCTATAATATCCGTTCAATTAATGATAAGCGGAATAATGTGATAGAATAATTAGAATATGTATAATAATATGTGTATAACTTATGAATAAATAATAAGAGAGTGTAGTGTAAAGATTTTTAGGATTTCAACCGGCTAAAATAAATAAAAACGAAATTGTAAGCTGAAAAATCAAATAAAATTCTTAGGTCTAAAAAACGAAACCACGTTCGTAGATAATTTGTCCACTCTCAAATGCATAAGTTACACTTGAATCGAATACAAAAAATATCTGGAGTTTTGATGATATAGATCTAAAAAATAAAATAGACAAACGAAATGAATAGAATCATTCCTCAAAATTGAAGATTATTCAAGAAAACAAAACAAAACAAATTGAATAATTTGAGATTTTTAATCGAAAATCGGTGAAAGCTGCCACCGAATATTTCTTTTTATTCTGTCCCTTAACTTTTTCACATATTTAAAAATCCCAAGTGTATAATAAAATAATTGAAGTAGTATAAAAAAGGTTTATTCACTATATTATAAAACATCTATGTCTAACATATATCAACCTTGTAGTATATTCAAAAATAAAAATCGCATGTATAAATGACTAACATAACTATATTGTAAATTACATGTTGAGGCTATAACACTTTAGCACGAGTTCATTGAAATTGGACGAAAATATTTTTGATTCTATTATAACAAGTTTTAGCTATTGTACGCCCATAAATATAATTTTTTTAATATAATAAATGGATAAGTTTTAAAAATAGTCAATTTAATCGATAAAAAATGAAATATAATAACTAAAAACAACTAAAAAGAATGAGGAAATATTATAGATAGAAAACCTAGGTCCCATCATTTTATGGGTAATTGCACTAAAACTGATATACAGTATCTATACCATTTTTTAATTTAATATAAAATATTACTCCCTCCGTCCCACTAGGTTCTTAACGTTTCAAATTAAAAGTTCGGCACGTATTTTAAAACTCTTATTTAGTATAGTTCCATAACTTATTTTTAAATTTTTTTTTTCTGAATAAAATTTCAAACATTAAATTTTTATTCAAAAAATTAAAATCTTAAAAATAAGTTATGCAATTATACTAAATAAGAGCCTTAAAATGCGTTGCGTGTCCAACTCTTCATTTCAAATGTTAAGAATCTACTATGACGGGAGTAACTATTTACTTGATTTTGATTTGATATTGACATGATTCCTCAAATGAAATAAGGTATAATTTTTTTTAGTATATTTTTTGACAGGGAAATAAAGTATATTTAGTTATTGTCGATTTGATATAATATGGTTGGGCGAAGGTACCTAACATTTAATTTGATTGTTTATTTATTTTAGACTAACAAACTGATTAGAGATATGGATGTACATAGTGGACGATGTAAAGATAAAGTTAGCACACAAAAATAGAATTTAGAACTAAAAAGTGTAATGTCTGTCAGTTTGTTATTTTTAATCTAGCCAATGTCCTATGATTTTTCTTTTTTGGTCATGTGAGGGTTGTTGTCCCTCAAGTTTTTATATTAACCTCCAATTATATTCGATAATCATATAAGGTAATTAAGAACTTCATATTCCCTCCATTCCACTGAAATGTTTACGTTATTATTTGACACGCATTTCAAGTTTTCTATAAAGTATAATTTCATAACATTTTTTCAAAAAAAATTTAACAAAAATTTAGACATACAACTTTTATTCAAAAAAAAAAAATTAAAAATTATTATGAAACTATACTTTAAACGAGTATTGCAAAACTTGCCGAAAAGTAACGTAAACATCCAGTAAGACGGAGGGAGTATCTTTTACTATAATTTTTTTTTGATTACTACTGGATGAACAATATAAGGGAAATTTGTAACATACTTTTTTTCTCAATAATTAAACTTATATGTCATAAGTCTTAATATAACTTAAGTGATTAAGAGTTTATCCTCTGTCCAGGTTCTAGGTTCGATTCTCGCTCAACCCGAAAATTTATGAGAACAGATACTCATTTGTAAGATTATAAGGCATACTTGTCAAAAAAAAATTTCGGAGGCGAGCGAGAATCGAACATAAAATATAAAATGACAAAAAATATACTCTTAATAATCATTGCATCGCGTTCCATAAATGATTTTGATAATATCATATTACAATAAGTAACTTTGATATAACGAAATATACCCCAAATATATAAATGAGTCCCTATCCACAACCATAGTTGGATAGAGACCACTTACAACCAACAAATCAGGACTGTTGAAGCAAAAAACGGATGACTGGGATCCGCCACTGTCGCTATGTTTCGTTGCGTCAGCCGCAATGAAACATTGTGGCATGACCCACATACTCCATTTCCCTTTTTGCCCTTTATCAATATTAATTCATTTATTAATACTTTTTTATCTACATAAATATTAATTTAATAAGATATTATTATTAATATTTCTGATTAAAGATTGTATATTAAAAAAATACTATAAAATATTTTTATAATAAATTAAATATTATATTTAATATTCAATATTTTAAAAGTATTGAAACATTAAAATGAAATTAATATATTTAAATATTTAATAATAAATATTAAAATAATAAATAAAAATATTTAAATATTTAAATATTTTAATTATTCAATATTTTTAATAATAAATGAAAATATTTGAATATTTGAAAACATTAGTAATGTTAAATATTATATAGAATATTAAATAAAAATAAATCTAGGACCGCAATGTTTCATTGCGTCCCCGCAATGCTTCACGCAATGAAGCATTGCGGTACGCAATGAAACATTGCGGTAGTCGTTTTTCTTTACACACAGATACACACAGAAACTAACATTAAATTCAAGTTTCTGTGTATATCTTGGAGGCATGTATCTCCATTGACGAGTTAGAGAATAGTCTCATTTCCTTGTACTCGGTGTCAAAATCGGCTTGAACCCCCCGTAAATATTGTGACTCCAAAGCTTTTTGTGAATTCTCAATGAATTCTTTCAAACCGGTCGACGCTTTCACATACTCATCAAAAAATGAATTCATAGACTCGCTCCTTGAGGTGGTTGTCATACCGGCGGCAAAATGTTGTTTCGTGAAAGCAAAAACCCATTGCCGTCTAATTGCATACATATCATTTAGCCAATTGTGATTTTCAAGATCATATTTCTCTTTCAAGTCCTCCCACCTACCTTCAAATTCCGTTGGTGACAATGACTTGTAGATACATGCATTAAAATCCGTCTTGAACTCCGAGTATTGAGTATACAAAGTAGATAGTTTCTCGGGAAACTTGCTACTAATATGCCACTTACAATATGTATGGTTGGTGTTAGGCATAACCTCGGAAATGGCATTACTTAAAGCGATGTCTTGATCCGTAATAATGGTAATAGGTGGCTTGTTATCGACCGCTTCCAACCAAGTCTTCAAAACCCATCTATAAGTAGTCTCTTTCTCGTCCCTTATAAGTGCAAATCCAAACAAAATATTTTGGTAGTGGTGATTCACTCCCGTAATTGGAATAAAAGGCATGTCATACCTATTAGTCCGATATGTCGAGTCGAAAGTTATCACATCTCCAAAATTCTTGTACGCGTTAAGCGAACGAGGATCAACCCACACCAAACCCCTAATCCGATTCTCCTCATCCACATCCACTCGGTAGAAAAAATTGCCATCACTTTGTTTTTGCAAGTCTCGTAACAAAACCAATCCACACTCCGCAGCACCAGAATCAAAAACCCGTCTTCGAATGTCACGTATTACATTTCGTACGTCTTGAGCGGAAAACCCAATTTTTTCAATACCACCACACGTCTCACTAAGTAAATTCATCACTTTCGGGGTCTCGATACCCGATTTGTTGAATAACTCAATCAAAGATCGGGTAAACGGATCTATGTTGCGTGATCTTTGCATGAAATTTACCTTATCCGATGTAACCATAACATGATTGTGCTCTAGGTTGACCTTGATTACTTCCCATTTGTTTGAGCTTATTTTGTGAGCAACACACATACGAGCACCACAACAAGTTCGAGGAATAACATCTCGAGGTCGTTTCCCTTTAGCCCTATCTTCAACTTCCAAGGGTTTTGGACCCAATTTTCCACCCTTTCGACATATATACAAACGTGACGATATACCACCATTTCTTGAATGTTTATGACTACTTCGAATAATTATCTCAAACCCTATACTTGGACCATAACCTCGATAAAAACTTTCCGCTTCATCCAACGAATCAAATATCATACCAACACAAGGAACTACATCATTCATATTTCCAATAAAATTTTCATCATTAATTTTATCATCATTATCGCCATTAAAAGAATCATTACTATCATCGGAATCACCGTGAACATCGTGATTCTTCCAACCGAAACCACCATCATCATCACTATGCGTTTTTCGCTTCCCCGGATCATTAACTTTATCTTCAATACTATCAACATCTATTACTTCATCATCATTAAAGATTTTACGATAAACCCTCTTTTTTGTGTGGGGGGTAACATAATTAAAATCGTTATGATCACTAGATGAACTTGAATAATCAAATAAATAAGAAGCCATTAATATTGCTTTCAAATAAATAAATAAGAAGCCACTAACCTTTTTTTTCAGAAGAATAAATTTGAGCCAAATGTTAAGCAGCAGTAAAAACAGCAGTATAAGATCAAAGTTACAGACAAACTAAGGTAGGTGTGTGCATTAAATGCACGGCCGCAATGTTTCATTGCGGTTGCGGCACTGTACAAACCCACAAGCCAACAACTGTAAATATTTGCAGTTTAAAAAAACTGTACAACGTACCCCAGCAATGTTTCATTGCGGGTGGAAGTGTCCACCGCAATGAAATAATGCGGTTGAGTTGTTTATTTTTGTTATTTTCTTTAAAATTAGAAAATTAATCAAAAAAATTTATAAAAAATAGTTTCTAGACTTATTATATTTCATTTAATATGTTAAATGTTATTTTGAAAATATAAATATTTATAAGAGTAACTTAATTATAATATGCAACTATTTTCCATAGTTTTGTGAAAATTTTGCATAATAGTTATGTCAAATGATATTTCTTGACATTTAAGTTATAAAATACAAATTTTGACGATCCAACTATATGGATGTTAAAATATAATGATTATAATAATTAAGAAAAATTATTTCTTAAATAAAATGCGGCAGGTGACCGAGTTATTTTTATATAGTTTGTTACCAAGAAATGTTTAACATTTTGGGGGCTAAGTTGTTTTATATTTTTTATAGATAACGAAAATTCGATAAATTTTCAGTTTTTTAGTTTTTCACATTTTCAAATTTTAGCATTATATTTGTTTATTAAAATTTAAAATTGATAAAATAAATTGGACAAGTACAAGAAAAATAAAACATTAAATAATTTATATCATTCAAATATAAATGGAGTACATTCAAATATTTTTTCAAAAAAAATACATAATAACATTTTATGTCGACGAGAATGATCAAACTTTAACGGTGTTGGAAGAACCGCCTTTATCACCCTTATCGTCGTCTTTCTTTTTCTTCGACTTTTTCGCCTTCGCTTTAGCTTCATTTTCCTTTTTTTTTCTTGCGCTCAAGCGCCATTTGAATACGGCGGAGAGCTATTGCCATGTCTTCTTCTCCTTCGGGCCCGTCGTAAGGAACACCATCGATAATTACCTTATTATTGTCAAAATCATAGCAGAAAACCATTTTTCGGAAAACAGAGAAGATAATGTTGAAGAGAAAATGTAGAATGAAAATAGAGAAGAGAATGTTGAAAAAAATTGAGATGAGGCAGGACTATTTATAGGTGAAAATCTGAATTTTAAAATTCACAAAATTAAATTTAGCACAGAAAAAATTTTGCTGAAAAAATTTCATTTGACTGTTGAAATTGCCGCAATGAAGCATTGCGGGGTGTCCTAACAGCCGCATTGTTTCATTGCGGTGTGTCGGTCAAGCTTCTGCTCTGTTGACCAGTCAATTCTTATTAATATTGGCACATAAAATAAGTTTTGCACAAAAAAATAGTTTTGACTGTTGCCGCAATGAAGAATTTTGGAGTGTCCTAACACCCGCATTGTTTCATTGCGGTGTTTTGGCACATAAAATAAGTCAATTCTTATTAATATTGGCACATAAAATAAGTTTTGCACAAAAAATAAGTTTGACTGTTGATAAATTTTTTAAACTAAAATAACT
Source organism: Apium graveolens (assembly GCF_009905375.1). Taxonomy (NCBI): domain Eukaryota; kingdom Viridiplantae; phylum Streptophyta; class Magnoliopsida; order Apiales; family Apiaceae; genus Apium; species Apium graveolens. The sequence continues at coordinate 292,590,774 of NC_133652.1, read as the reverse complement.
CAATTCACTAAAAAGTATAAAATTAATAATATTATTTTTTAAACTAAAATAATTCATAGGATAATTTAAAGAAAAAGTACAGAAAAAATAAAATTGATAAATTTATTATTAAAATTGATAATATTTTAAAATATTACCACTACTTATATTTAATGTTAACATATTTTAAAAAATTAATTACTGTTGAACATTAATATTATTTTTATACTTATATAAATAAGTTAAATATTAGAATAAGCTAAAATAGCATTAAAAGTTAAAGAGAGGGGCAGTTGGGACATTAAAAACTGGAGGTCTGCCCAACAATGAAACATTGCGGAGTGCGCAATGTTCCCTGTGCATGGCGACATGCCGCAATGATTCATTGCGGAAGTCAAGACCCGCATTGAAACATTACTTCCTCCCGCAATGTTTTATTGGTGTGGGTTGACTGACTGTCCCCCCAACCCACGTTGGTTGCTGATTAATTCTCTATATAAATAAACATCACTTTACACGTTACCACCTGCTGGAAAATATGGGTATAAGTCCCATATTGGTAAGTCATATTTTTGAGCATTATGACTAAAAGATGTGTGAGATATGATGATATTCTCTTAATAATGGAAATTATTATTTTCCATTAGAATTTGGCTCAAATATTATGGCATAAATTAATTTGATTTTGTTTCAGATTAATTGATATGGTGTATGTCTTGATATATTTAATCTGATTCTGTTTCAGATTATTTATGGAATAGAGTAGCTTGCAAGTATTACACCGATTCCATAATTAATGATATTTAATTATGGAAAAGAGTAGCGCACAAGTCTATCTACACCTATATAAACACCTCTAAGGCGTTAGGGTTAGACACACCAAAAACATATTCGCCTCTAAACACAAATCTCTCTCTCTCGGTGATAGTTTCGTGCCCGTTCAAGCTCGCTGAAGGTGCTCGTTATCCGTAACGCCGCCGCTACCTCATTTTATCCTGTGAGGCTATCGACTCGCACATACGGTGAGAGGCGAAATAGCTTTAAGGAGACAGTTTCAACTGGACTCGAGGATCTCTCTTCTGTTTATATCTTTTCTTCCTCCGTTTGATTTCGTTTACTCACGCACACACTTGTTTGATTATTTGTATTAATCGCAAATTGTTTTCACAATCTTAAAGCTATTTTTTTTATATACATCTGTGACTGATACATCTGTATCTGCTTGTTTTGTTGAGTAACCGATCGATGGAGAACCAAACTGTGAACGATTCGATGAACATGACGGCTGATCCCAACGCACAGATCACTGGATCTGATGGGGTTCACCAGCAGCCGATTAACCCTAACGCACGGATCGTACGATCTGATGGGGGTCAAACGCCTGTTGGACATGTGCCTTCGGAACATGTGCCTTCGGGACATGTGCCTTCGGGACATGTGCCTTCGGGACATGTGCCTGTGGGACACACTGTCCTTGGACAGTTTAGTGTTCCTCTTGGACAGATATCGGCAGGATTCACTCCTCCGATCATACCTGCGGTGCCTACTGGTGTGCATACACCTGTAGTACAGACGCACGTACCATCTGTTCCACCCGTGGTGCCTGCTGGCTGCTGCACCTGTTATGCCAACTGTGCCTGCTGCACATGCTGAAAAACCTGAAAGTTCAACGGAACGAACTTCAAACGTTGGCAACAAAAGATGCACTTTTATCTGACCACGTTGCATATGGATCGCTTCCTTAAGAAAGAACCACCGTTGCTCACTGCTGAGAGTAACATGCAGACTGTGTATGCTGCTGATGCTTGGAAGCACTCCGACTACATCTGTCGGAACTATGTGTTAAATTGTTTGTCTGACTCGTTGTATAACGTATATAGCGCGAAGCCAACATCTAAGGTCTTATGGGAGTCACTTGACCATAAGTATAAAACCGAGGATGCTGGGGCAAAGAAGTGGATTGTTGGCCGCTTTCTTGATTATAAGATGGCAGACTCTAAGACTGTGGTCAGTCAGGTGCAGGAACTGTAGGTGATCATTCATGACATTCATGCTGAGGGAATGGTCATAAGTGAGTCTTTCCAAGTTGCTGCTGTTATTGAAAAGCTTCCACCTGGATGGAAAGATTTCAAGAACTACCTTAAGCACAAGCGAAAGGAGATGTCTATGGAGGATCTTATTGTTAGACTTCGTATTGAAGAAGACAACAGAGGGTCCGAGAAGAAAGTTAACGTTGCCACTGAGAAGGCAAACATGGTGGAGCATGCTCAAAGCTCCAAGCCCAAGAAGGCTAATTCTGGTAAAGGGGCAAAGCTGACACCCAAGGGAGGGATTTCGAAGTCGAAATTTCAAGGGAAGTGCTACAACTGTGATAAAGTTGGTCATAGGTCTTCTGACTACAAGAAGCCCAAGAAGCCCAACAAGAAGAAAGAAGCAAACATGGTAGAGAATATCTCCAAGGAGATGGGTGACATAGACCTCTGTGCTACGGTCTCTGAAGTGAACCTAGTCGGTTCTAATCCACGTGAATGGTGGATTGATACTGGTGCTACTAGGCATGTTTGCTCAGACAAGGCGGTTTTCTCTAGCCTCAAAGCTTCCGATGCTGGTGAGAAGCTCTACATGGGGAATTCAGCAACTTCTACCATTGAGGGTGAAGGCACGGTGATCCTGAAGATGACCTCTGGGAAGAATCTGACTTTGAAGAATGTACTTTATGTGCCTGATATTCGCAAGAACCTTGTATCTGGTTCTCTGTTGAATAAGCATGGCTTTCGCATTGTAATAGAGTCAGATAAAATTATTTTGTCTAAGAGTGGTATGTTTGTAGGCAAGGGTTATTTAACTGATGGGCTTTTTAAGCTCAATGTAATGTCCGTTAAGGACGATAATGAAATGAAGAATTCTTCTGCTTACTTGCTTGAGTCTCCTAATTTATGGCATGCTAGATTAGGACATGTAAATTATGACACTTTACGACGTTTAAGTGCAAAAGAATACATACCTAAACTTATTATCGATCCAAAACATAAGTGTGAGACTTGTGTTGTGGCAAAATTAACGAGATCATCATTTAAACGTGTGGAAAGGAACACCAATGTGCTAGACCTAATACATAGCGACATATGTGATTTAAAATTCGCTCCAACAAGAAGAGGAAACAAGTATTTTATTACATTCATTGATGATTGTACAAAATACTGCTATGTATATTTGTTGAAAAGCAAAGACGAAGCTATAGATAAATTTAAAATCTATAAGGAAGAAGTTGAGACACAACAGACTGAGAAAATCAAAACGATACGAAGTGATCGTGGAGGTGAATATGTTGAACCATTTGGAGAATTCTGTTCACAACATGGTATAATCCATGAGGTCACTGCACCATACTCCCCTCAGTCAAATGGTGTGGCTGAAAGGAAGAATCGCACTCTGAAAGAAATGATGAATGCGATGTTGTTAAGCTCTGGGCTTCCACAATCGATGTGGGGAGAAGCCATCTTAAGCGCAAATAATATTTTAAATATTACGATGCGCAAGAATAAGGATGTAAGTCCTTATGAAATGTGGAAGAAAAAGAAACCAAGTTACCAACACCTGAAAGTATGGGGGTGCCTTGCAAAGGTACTGATCCCTACACCGAAGAAGGTGAAGATAGGTCCTAAGACTGTGGATTGTATTTTCATCGGATATCCTCCACATAGTACTGCATATCGGTTTCTTGTTCATGAATCCAAGATTCCTGATATTCAAAAGAATACCATTATGGAATCAAGGAATGCCTCATTCTTTGAGACGATGTTTCCCTGTAATCCAGGAAACCAACAACCTACGACGTCTAAACGATCTCATGAGTCTGTAGATGACGATAATGAGAGTGACGAAAGTGAAGACGAAAATGTGGGGGTAGTGAGAAGGAGCAAAAGACAACGAACGGAGAAATCCTATGGGTCTGATTTTATGACCTATTTGCTCGAAGAAGGTGACCCAAAAACCTATAAGGAGGCGGTTACCTCACCTGATGGACCTATGTGGAAAGAGGCCATCAAGAATGAAGTTGATTCAATTATGCAGAATCATACTTGGGAACTAGTGGACTTGCCAACTGGTTGCAAACCATTAGGTAGCAAGTGGGTTTTCAAGAAGAAGTTGAAAACTGATGGCACTATTGATAAGTATAAGGCCAGACTTGTGATTAAAGGATACAAGCAACAAAAATGCCTTGATTATTTTGATACATATTCTCCTGTAACGAGAATAACGTCCATAAGGATGATGTTTGCTATTGCTACAATGCGTAATCTAACTGTACATCAAATGGATGTGAAAACAGCCTTCCTAAATGGGGACATAGATGAGGAAATCTATATGGAACAACCCGAAGGGTTTGTTATCCCAGGACAAGAAAGAAAAGTTTGTAGATTGGTGAAATCATTGTCTGGTTTGAAGCAAGCGCCTATGAAATGACATGAAAAATTTGACGAGGTCGTGCTGGCTAATGGCTTCAAAATCAATGAATGTGATAGCTGTTCCTATTACAAGGATAACGAGAGTGGCTATGTCATGATGACGCTATATGTAGATGATCTACTTATTGCCGGAAGCAATGATAAAGTGATCAAATCTACCAAGGACATGTTGAAATCAAGATTCGACATGAAAGACATGGGACTAGCAAATATAATTCTGGGAATTCAAATTTCTAGAACATCAGAGGGTCTCGCATTAAGTCAACCACATTATATTGACAAGATCCTTGAGAAGTTTCTTAAGGATGACTTTGAGAAAGCTAGGACACCTGTGGATATGACTTTGCACCTATCCAAGAACAAAGGTGTAGTTGTTTCCCAATTCGAATACTCGAGGATAATTGGTAGTCTGATGTACCTCATGAGTTGTACAAGACCAGACATTGCATACTCAATTAGCAAGTTGAGTAGGTTTATGAGTAATCCGGGAGCTGATCACTGGAAAGCGATTATAAGGGTACTAAGGTACTTGAGGGGAACTCGAGACTATGGACTGCACTATGGTAGATACCCAGCAGTATTAGAAGGATATACTGACGCAAATTGGATATCTAGCAAAAAAGCACTTAAGTCTACGAGCGACTATGTGTTTACATTAGCTGGAGTGGCAATATCATGGAAATCCTCAAAACAAACGGTGATAACTCATTCCACGATGGAAGCTGAGTTTGTGGCACTAGATTAATGCGCCGAAGAGGCTGAATATCTACGTCAGTTTCTGGAGGATATTCCAAGATGGCCAAAGCCTGTAACTGCAATAGGGATTCACTGTGATAGTCAATCCGCTATTGGCAGAGCACATAGCACGATGTATAATGGAAAGTCTCGTCATATACGACGACGACACAGTTCCATTAGACAATTGATCTCAACCGGAATTATCACTGTTGACTATATACCGTCAAAAGATAATATCGCGGATCCACTAACCAAAGGGTTATCAAGAGAAGTGGTTGAGAAATCATCGAGAGGGATGGGCCTTAAGCCTATTGCTTAATGGCATCATGGTGGACACCCAACCATTGCTGACTGGAGATCCCAAGAACTTGGTTCAATGGGACAACTAAATCATGATGACCAAATCACTGTGGGGGTAACCCCTGGCCTGTTCCTATGATGAGGAAACAGTGAGACCCGTAAGGTACGAGGTTAAGCTTTGAGCCTTTAATGATCTTTGTGAATACATGGAGCTCAGGAGTGAACGCATGGAATTCAGTTGAGTAAACGCGGGTTACTCTATAAGATAAAGATCACCTATGTGGGAGAGAAGTGGGGCCGCTTCAAAGGAGAATTGCGAGGCACAATTCTTTAGAAACTTCTGCAGAACCAGGACGATGTTCCATGGCCAAAATGGACATACTCATGAGAGCTGAACGAGTCAGAAACGATATAGTGATAAGTATATCATCGTTTACATAAACGGTCGAACAGTTCAAGGACAAGCACGTCTACTGTCTACCAGTAAAGTCGGTATGCTTACTCGAGCGAAGGTTCAAGGAGCATTCTCTACCTATCGTATGCTATATCTGATCGAAGAAACTATCACCAAGTCAAACTCCGTGTCTGTCTGTCTGTCTGTCTGGTGTGTGCTACTAAGATCACCAATCTCACCCATGTGGGGGATTGCTGGAAAATATGGGTATAAGTCCCATATTGGTAAGTCATATTTTTGAGCATTATGACTAAAAGATGTGTGAGATATGATGATATTCTCTTAATAATGGAAATTATTATTTTCCATTAGAATTTGGCTCAAATATTATGGCATAAATTAATTTGATTTTGTTTCAGATTAATTGATATGGTGTATGTCTTGATATATTTAATCTGATTCTGTTTCAGATTATTTATGGAATAGAGTAGCTTGCAAGTATTACACCGATTCCATAATTAATGATATTTAATTATGGAAAAGAGTAGCGCACAAGTCTATCTACACCTATATAAACACCTCTAAGGCGTTAGGGTTAGACACACCAAAAACATATTCGCCTCTAAACACAAATCTCTCTCTCTCGGTGATAGTTTCGTGCCCGTTCAAGCTCGCTGAAGGTGCTCGTTATCCGTAACGCCGCCGCTACCTCGTTTTATCCTGGGAGGCTATCGACTCGCACATACGGTGAGAGGCGAAATAGCTTTAAGGAGACAGTTTCAACTGGACTCGAGGATCTCTCTTCTGTTTATATCTTTTCTTCCTCCGTTTGATTTTGTTTACTCACGCACACACTTGTTTGATTATTTGTATTAATCGCAGATTGTTTTCACGCCACCATTACATACATTTAGAAACCGGAACCCTAGTGATCTCTAGTTTTGTAATAAACTTACATGTAAATCTATATATTCTGATCTCTAGTTCTGTAATAAACTTGCATGTTAAATATTCTGTTGGGACAGGATACTTTGTCCTTTGTTTCTGTAATTTTTGAGCACTAAACATGTGCATCAAAATGTACAATTAGATGCAACTTTAGGATTATACACAAAATAAACCCCATGTGCTTTAGTTTATTACATATGTATTGTAATAGGATCATTTGGTACAATACAAATCACATGTTACAATCAATATGTATTTATCTTTTACCACAATGTGCTTGACTTGAGAGTTTATGAAAAGAGACAGAAATGACTAGGTCAAAGCATTTTCGTACGGCCAGTTTGTCTCTTAATGTTTGTAAAACTGTAATGTATGTTTATTGAGCCGGCCTATTGAAGCCCATGATTCCTGAACTGTATGGTGATACTAGGTTCATCTTACGTCTCATCCTCCACAACTCTTGTTATCACATTTTAAAGCATTATGTTGGGCCTATATCCCATATTTAAGTACAGGTAAAGCCCAATCTGACCAAAAGTTTAGCAAACAATTTACAAGTTGCTGATGAGCCTAGAGTGTATATCATTTAAAAAAAAAAGAATTAAGATAGAAACAACAAAGTACCAACTGATTTCTAATATAAAAATGCAGATGAACGAACTTAAATAGAAATGTTGCTAGCCATATATATATATATATATATATATATATATATATATATTACAAAGACGACACCACCTAAAAACCCGGACATATCGTTTTTGTTATAGTTTGAAACTAACAAGACTATGCACTTCACACGGCTAAACCTAAAATATTTCTTCCTTTCTACAGAACAGACCCCAAAATTATCATTTTCTCCCGCAAGTTGCAACTAGTTATAATTTAAAATTTCATCAAGACTATGAACTTCACACAGCTAAAGCTAAAGCAAGAAGACACTTTGATCCCGAAAAGGTTCATCTTCGTCCGCCGGTTGTCACTCGTGGTTTGGCCTTTACCTCAGACTCCTGCACAATAAGCCAGCAAAGACGCAAGCCAATAAGGTAAATGAATGGCTAATGTATGTGAAAAGAAAAGCTTCCTTCAATCACAACTATTATATGGACATACCTGCGTCGCGTGTAGGTATATAGAGGTCTTTGCTGTAGCTGGATTATGATTTTCTGCACCCTTGCTCCAATCATAACATACCTGCAAATAAAAAATACCATAAGAAAATTAAAAGATTTGTCAATCCAACATTAACCGGAAGGGGAATAATAAAGAGCCTTATTACATACCGCGTATGCGTATATTGAACCATCATTGTTGAAAGTGCTACAGGGAATAGGATTGCTGCACTTATTCATAGCCTGCAAGGAAGATCATATCTATATGGTTAGAAATTGATAAAAGAATCTACCACATCAGTTCTGAAAAATATGCTTTTTTGGGGATAAGCGATTACATATAAACTACAGCACTGCTACAACTAACATCTAAAGCACAGGTCCAATTACCAAAAGGGGGCGGGGAGTAAAAGACTGGGAGGCTAATTTCTCACACCATGTAAATTTCTTTACTTTTTACGGCATATAGAAGACAAACTGTGTAACATCGCGGACCATCATAAATTCTTAACTACAAGGAACTATGTACTCAACGACAAGGAAAATAACTAACTTGAGATGAAGAAAATTTAAGAAGCAAGACATAATCAGAGGGAAAGACCAGATTGGATTGAGGGGACATAAATAGTTCAGTGCACGAGATACACACGGGAAGCTAATAAGAAAAAAGAAAAAGAGGTAGTATCTATCAGAAATTCCGTTGCATTTACATCATAGAGCTCCAAAGAATACAGACTCCTCTAATAGAAAATACAATTCCAAGTAAAAGACTTGACAACATACACAAAGTTCTGATCTGCCCTCTTACTAAAATTTCTGATCTTACTATAATAATGCAACATATTAGACAGAAATCACTTGAACAAACATCAAAACTACTCGCGAGGTAAACGATCAAGTTGTAGGGCTCATTTTGACATAATTTTAAAGCTCAATCAATCTGAACTATGTCATATACTCATATTGCTGCAATAATATAACAATCCCAGGAATGTAAGTTAACTACACACGCACTTAATACAAGTTATACAACTAAAACTACTAACTAATCTAACAAACAATAAACATACTTCTATCTACAGTAAAGTAGTGAACTACTAAACAATTCTGATAAATCCTTAAAAAAACAAACCAGTAGAGTTATACCTTAAGCCTCTGTTTGCTATCTTTATCCCAAAAGTTGAAAGTACCATCAGACCCAGCAGTTGCAAATGTGTGATGTACCTAAGACAGAAGAATATGAGATTCTTGGTAAAGTATAAATAGAACTATAAACAGGAATGTAAGAGCACTAAGAGTTTAATAGACAAAATATATATATATATATATATATACATGAGGAATGTACATCTATAATCCTCATCACTGGTTTAACAAACTACAGAATTATCATTGCAAATTAAAATATACAACATGATGCAAGGATCTGAACTGAGTCAAGCCCTAAGGTTCTTCACTTTACATCGAATCAAACCACATGCTTTAAGCAGGATACTTAACACAAACCCTACACCACAAGGGGGCCCCGTGGTTCGACAATGATTAAAAGGACAGGTAGAATAGTAGACACTCCAGCTTACTAGAAAGAACCACTATAACTGGCAAATAAAGTACAACAAATAATCTAGGTTTATAAAAATTGAAGGCGATGTAAAATATCCAAAAAACCAAGTCAGAATCTTACAGGATGAAAATTTAGAGCGTTGACTGAGTAAATATCATTCCCATCTCTATGACATTTGAAAGTGAAGTTTTTAGTTTGTTGTTGATCATCTAGATGATGGACACCAACTCTCCCTTCAATTGAGCCAACCTATACAGTGCAGATATAAAATATAGAAAACCAAATAAACCCTAAAACTGAGAACAAAATCATTCACATATACCATTCACAAACAAAAAATAGGAGCATCAGAGGAACTAAATTGAGGGGCAAAGAGCTTATAAATTCATGCCTATACAGAAACAAAAACTAAATATAGAGGATCACACAACTGCAATTTAACCCTGATTTTCATTTTGTCGCGTCTTAATTGACTCGTTTTCTTTAATAAGCATTTTCTGGTTGAAAGCATCCTTTGGCCAATCCTCCTCTCCCTCCTAACTGGTATACGGTGTAGATTTCATATTTAAGGCAATAGACATTACACAAGAAACAATGGTGCACCTTAAAAATTCTAATCAAATCTTGGCCTAATATTAAATGATGGATACACTAGTATCTCCTTTTGAGTGAAGAATAAAGTACGACAGAAAATCCATTTAGTATAGTCCCTAGCTGTCAGAATTTCAACAATTTAACACTCTCCACAATGCTTACAAATTATATATACTTGGTATACAGTAAACTACAAAGCTGACCTCCTTCCACATACCGAAACTACCTCTATCATGTTCTATTAATACAAAGAAAAGGATCAAAGAAATTATAATAATCAAATTCCTAGTAAAACGTCATTTTGAATACATTTTCACATTTTAAAATTAGCGCCTGAAAAGTAACATAAATAAAAACCAAGCAGATTGTATGACATGTCATATTCAACTTTAATGCAATAGCAATTTTAAAATGGCAAGTGTAAGCATCAATACAGAAATTTTCAGTTATAATAAAACCAGCAACGCCATAGAGGGCTAAGAGGGAATATGATATTATTGTAGAGAAGATGAATCAAAAACAATACTGATTATGATTTAGATGCAGAACTCGACATCTTAACACTAAAAATCAAATGTAGAGGTAGAACTTAGGCTGACTCACAACCCTGTATCCTAAGTTCATATCATATAAACAATTATGTCTGATATGAAAATTAGAAGCCAACCAGATATAAGTAAAAACATACCAAAAAACCTTGCTGATCTGGAAAGGCAGCAACACACCTTGTCTGGTACTTTAGAGGAGAACTTATTCTCTTAAACTCATTCTGTTGCATGATGATTAAGTAGTTTATGTATGTAAAGTAATTCGAGATAGATATTGAGATTGTAGTTGTGAAATAGGTTAAATTGTAATGCTCGAAGAGAAAATATACCTGAGGATTTTGCAAGTTATAAACTATAAGATTTCTATCTGCTGTGGCAACAACCATCAGAGGATGTTTTACTGTAAGAGCATAGCAGCGCTCAGGAAGTGCTTGAACATGTGCTGGGTTAGGTTGTCTAAGATCCCAGTATCTGAGGTAGTACATAGTAAAAAGATATAATTAACAGTTTGCAAAAATATTTGCCAGAGATGTATAAACTGATCTTAAAACAAGATATACTCATTTCTTTCATATGAGATGAGGGAGTGTTGAGGACATACACTAGGCATCAGTTAACTAAAATATGGCAGAAAGTTAGAAGCGAGTATGTACAAATAACGGATCCTGCTAAACTTCAAATCACAGCAATAATAAGTACATTGACAAGGAATAATACATATATATAACCACAGGCATGAAAGAAAAAACAAAAAGGCAAGCGTTGAAAAAGGTCTCGATCATTATTGTTAAATGTTTTTTAGGCCTTATCTAATTTAGTATGGCTATCCACGTAACGCTTACAACAAAATGATCCGTTGGCAAAGTTATTACATGCATGTACAAGAAATACAATTGGGAAGCAACACACTAATATCTAAAATCACAAGAGAGGTTTAGCATATGGAAGCAACAGTCTTAAAAAATAAACAAGTTCAAAATTGTTCTAATTAATTTAGAAACCTCGCACTGCCTGAAAATTAAATGTAAATGTACCTTAGAGTTTTGTCCCAGCTTCCGGTCACTAACAGGTTTATCTCAGGAATCCAAGCAAGATCCTTAATAGCAGCATCGTGCATTCCCACAGTTACTGGCTGGCCACCAGATGATAGTTGCCACATCTTAACCTGTTTGTCGCAGCCCCCAGTAAAAACGGTAGTTCCATCATCTTTCCAAGTTGAGCACAACGCCTTGATAAATACATTAAGCAGATCAAATAAGTTAAACTAGTCAAATCAATATTAAAGAAGTAGTGCAATTTTTCGGGTGTGTTACCGGCTGGTCATGTGAGATTTGTGCCTTGCCTACACTCCCAAGATTGTTTCCGCTCTTCATCACCTCCCAGCATCGCACCTATATTATTATTCACCAAAAGCACATGGAGTAACTCTACCAAAAGATAATTGGATAATTAAGCCATCAAGAAGACACCGCACGAAACAAACCTGATTATCCCATGAGGTTGCCACAAGAAAATTTCCCTTAGGGCTAAAAGAGAGGCTCGACACCGAATCAGTAGGCTGGTTGTGTCACCTACACATTAACAATCACATACATATCTCATTCAACACATGTAACAACAAAAACACGATATATTCCTAAATTACCATATGCATATACACTCAACAATTTAACATGGACTTTCTAGTTTCTACATTATAAAGCTTTCACGTGTACTTTTAAACGCTCGTTAATCAAACATAACCCACTTAATCAGTCTACATTACACATCAACAATCACATATATACTACATTCAACACTTAATAACATACACAAACACAATATCACACATCCTTTATACAATTATACACAATATACTTAACAAGCAACATCAACTTTCTGTAACATTATCCAACATTCGCCTCGACTTAAACACTCACTAATCAAACACAACACATTACACACTTAATCACACTAAACAACACTGCAAAAATACAAAATCACACAAACACCAAAACCTCATTAAACTAATCGCCTCTGTTATCAATAAAAACTGACAAAATTTCTACTATAACCTAACCTAACAAACTAACAACAATTTGATGAAGTTAATGACATACACAACCACAATATCATAAATCCTTTATACACAACGCACTAAAACTTAAAATCAACTATCTACATTACTTTAACATTACCGAACATTCGCCTCAACTTAAACCCTCACTAATCTAACAAAACTCACGTAATCACTCTAAACAACACCACAAAAATTAAAAAAAAAACGAAAACACACACAAAAACCTCGACAAACTAATCGCCTCGGAACCGCACAACTTCATCAAACTATCAACACTAAACTAACAAAATTCTACTATAACCTAAAGCCTAGACTAACAAACTAACAACAATTCGAGAAATAATCAATAATAAACGATCATCAACACAAATTTACAAAAAACAGCAACAGAATCAAAATTTTAAAGCAATAAAGTACCTCAAACGATTTGTTAGGGTTTGTATCAACCCCGAACGACATTATTAGCTTCAATTAGTAACAAAATCACCTGCAAAATCAACAAAATGAGAGAGAGAGAGAGAGAGCGGGAGAGAGAGAGAGGGAGAGAGAGAAGTGTGTGTGTGTTGTTATGTAATTAAGCAAGTTTATAGAGTTAGTTTACCAGAGGATGTGAATATTGTTATTGCTGTGAATTTGAATGAGATTATTCATGTGATGAAGCAGAGAGTAAATTTGTGTGTGGGTATTTATAGAGAGGGACACGCGTAGCAAGAACGCTATGGAGTCGCTTAGTAAATAAGCTGTAATTTTTGGAGGAGGTAAGGTAACTTCTTCTGACCGCTTATGGGTGGCATGAAAGTTAAGCTACATATATATTGGTTTTTTTTAGAAGAATGAAATTTAAAATATAATAATTTTATTAGCTTATATAGTTATTAAATAGCTTAGTAATTGTTTGGTTCATGATATGGTATGAAATTGTAATCAGAAATCAGGTTAATATGAAATATATTGTGCTCGTTTGGGTAATTTTAAAATCTATAATTTATAATTTAAATTGAATAAGTGACTTATAAGTCATAAGTTAATGATTTTTTATAATAAGTGACTTGTAAATTATAAATTAATGAAAATTTATAAGTTATATAATTATTTGGATAATTTTACTTATAATTCAGAATTCTTTTACTTAAATGGACTAAATTAAATATTTTTTAAATATAATTATCTTAATTCTTATATTTTAAGTTAGATTAACATTTAAAAAAAATAAAACTAAAATTAATCAAAAAACAAAAATCAAAATAATTCGAGAAAAAGTACGTTGGTACTAACATTCAATTTATCGGCTTATAAATTGTAGACACAACTTATAAGTTGGGTCAACAAACACTTGTCCGTAAGTTATTGCGGGCTTATAAATCATTGCCCTGACTTATCATATTTGTCAAACAGACCTCTTATGGGTTTGATTGAGTGGTGGAATGAATATGATTAAAATAAAATATTTTTAAATTATTAATTTTGATAAATGCAAATATTAAAATAATTAATTTTTTTAAGTTATTGAATTAATTGACAATTGTATAAAAAACAAAATATTTATTTAATTTCTCGTACCCAAGTTTCGTACACACATCTCCATATATCACTAGTAGGGCTGCACATGGGCTAGGTTGGGTCGGTTTGGCCGTTTTAATAACCCAACCCATTTAAAACGGGTTACAAAAATATCAACTCATTAAACTTAAAAAAATTATGAAACCCAACCCTATTAATTATGTGATGGGTTGGGCCGGGTTGGGTTGGGTTAATCGGGTTAATCTAATCAACATACATACGACAAACACCAGCCAACCTAATTTAATAAAATTATCATGTATTTGCAGTGGTAAAATGATAAGGTGTTGCTATTTAATTGTTATCGAAAATAAAACTATTAAAAAGAAACAGGAAGAAGGAACTAGTATTATTTAAAAATCCTGCTTACACTATACCATAAACAGCCTATCGTTACACCAAAAAAAGTGTGAATCAAGGTCAAAAAGGGTTGCTGAAAGTGAAAAAAATGGTTATGGTAACACTTTTTCGAAAAATAGGATCGTAACTAGTATCAGTGCTACCATAGGGGTATATGGTAACACTTTTTCAATTTTTGGTAACACCGGAAAAAGTGTAACCATAGGACATCTTTGCCTACACTTTTATTGTTTTGGTAACATTAAATTTGGTGTAAATATAGATCTATGGTAACACAATTATGGTATTTTTTATATCATATTTGGTGTAACCATAAGGCTATGAAAACACCATATTAGTTATTGTAACACTAAATTTTGAAAAATAAAGTTATCAATGGATATAACTTGTTATCTATAGTTACACTTTTATGTGGAACCTTTTAAACTTTTACCTACACTTTTAAATCTATACCTACATTTTTTTTAGTATTCACCAACAGAGAATATGAACAATTTATATCAATAGCTACACTTTACAGGACTCTTTGCCAACACTTTTGAGGAAAAAAAAGCAATATAATATTTGAAAATAGAACTTCCCCATTTCAAAGTTTACCAAACATTCATCAACAAAAATAATCCAACAACCAAAACAACCAATTCAAGTACCACAAACCACCAACAAGTTCCAAGCCTACTAACCACCAATCATACCAAAACAAGTACTCGAAACTAAAACTAATAGACCACATCAAGATCATGATTTACAATATCAAACCAAAATAGAGTTCAACTGCATAAAGTATTATTAATGATCAGACTCAAATGACTCTGATGCTTCTAGCGACTTGTCGGACTCTGCTGCTGCTTTTGTCGAATTGTCGGACTCGTCGAGGCTGATCTTCAAACCTGGATTCTGCTCTGCCAATTTTTTCATCATGTCTCGAAACTTCAGTTCAATGTTTGTCATCCATCTCTTTCTCGATTTCAGCCCGGATTTTAGCATATTCATGCTCTGGAACCAATACTATACGTGTTGTTCCTGATGAAGCCCATGATGAAGCCGCCTTTTGTTGTTTTTCCTGTTTTTTGCGAACAAGCCTTCCAATCAGGTAAGACGGGGTCCTTTCTTTGTCACTATGAACCAGCTTATTAGTAGCCTCGGCACCTTCAGTCTGTAGAACTTTTTGGACTTTGGCTTAAAAAAAGGCGAAATCAGAGCTCATAACATACGCAAATAAGCCAAAAAAAAGTGAAATTGATGTATGAAGTAATTGACTGACTTTGAAATTAAAGTGAACTTGAATACCAGAAAAAAGGACTTACAATTTTTTCGTTAACCTCGGCAGCCACCTCATCTGTTATCTTGTACTTGCGCTTCGCATCTCGTTTACGTGTCTCCAAATAGACATCAACATCAAAAAATTTAACAGCTGTTCCGCTTCATCGTCATCAATACTGTTGGGCGATTTATCAACTTTTTCAAGCAGCTGAATTTCATAAATTAAAATAATAATTCAGTGCAGGAGAAATTTCAAAAATTACTCATGATGATTAGAATTAAACAAAGTGAGTGAAAATATATTTACCAGGTTGCTTCTAACTTGGGAAAAAGTCCTGGGCCCCGTGGTATGTGGCCCTCTAACTTTTTTACGTGCTTCGACATTCCTTTTTGATGTCTCCTATGGGAATTAGTGGAGAGCATGGGTAGGTTCGGCTCGGTTTCCAGATGAAATCGGAACCACAACCATATATCTTCAGTTTTTAAAATTGAAAATCGTAACCGCCGGTTCAGATTCGGTTTCAGTTTCAGTTCAAAAATTCCCGGTTCGGTTATAATCGGTTCAGTTTCGGTTACAAATCCGGATGAAATTAAAATTAGAAAATGACAATACAATTATAAATAAAAGAAATACTTAATTCAAAATTTATTTCAACATTTTAAGTTTTACACAATGTACCAAATTTACATTGGTTGAGAGATAAGAAACATGAACTTCATATATATTAGCAACTGTAGTAGTAATACTAACAGTTCAGCAAAATAGAATTTTTTTACAAAAAAGGTGATAAACAAGGCCTCCAGATTGACACTTTAATGAAAAGTGATAGAAACAAGGTACACTATATTGATACATTTATGCTTGGTTAACAGTGATAACTAATATATCTATGTAAACAAAACAAAGTTTTAGTTTTAGATCTTAGGCCTAATGAATTAATTCTGGTTCGAATGATAAAATCTTAGATATTTAAAATTGTTTAAGCATTCATAAAATTTATATAAATTATATATAAATAATATATTTATTTAATTATTTAAATATTCAGTTCGGTTCGGTTTTAACTAATAACCGGAACCAGAACTATGAAGTCGGTTCGGTTTTCAATCTTTCGGTTTCGGATTCGGCTTTATTTTTCCCGGATTGGTTTTTACCGGTTTTTAGCGGTTTCGGTTCGGTTTCGATTTTATTTCGGTTTTTTGCTCAGCCCTAATGAGAATAAAGCAATCAAATATTAATGGTATTTAATGACAGTGGGCACATAAAATAAGGAATCTGGAATTAATAATTTATATACCTTCACTTTTTCATCACCCTAATAAGTTAATAGAATCTTCCAGTCTTCAAGAGAAACGTCCCTCGGCCTATGCTTCAACCTCTCCTCATCCGTAGCATACTTGGTGTAATAATCTCGCTTAATCCGACTTTTGTTGCTCCTAAACTGATCACTCATGGTTGTAAAAACCCATGACTTAGCCTCTTCCGGAATGATAAACTTGTCCTGCAAGTATGTTACATAAACTGAATAAAGAATGTTAGATATATTTGAGATATCATGTCTAATATGTTTCATGTTTACTTTTCAGATCTTAACAAACAGGAAATATCAGGACTTACGGGAATCATTACTTACTGGAAGTCAGAAGATAGATATCAGAACTTAAGGTCATATCGAAACTTAAGTACATGAGGACTTACAGTTAAGGATGGAAGCTGATTTACAAGATAGAAGATCGAGACTAAAACAAAAGAAGATATGCATGGAAAGGGTTAGAAGATATGAAGACTTGTATAAGATATATGATTGATATATTTTAGGAGACAAAATTATATTCCATATCAAGTAGAAGTTATCTTGTAACTGTGTACTATATATACACATACACAGGTTTACACTATATATGTTATCACTATCGAGAAGATCATACATTGTAACCTAACAGCTCTCGTGATATTTGTTCATCACTGGAGAGAACAGTTCCATTATCACAGAGTTTATTATATTGAATATATCTGTTTACTGTTACTTGTGTTCGAAATCAATTTGATTGTATTAAACACTATATTCAACCCCCTTCTACAGTGTTGTGTGACCTAACAATTGGTATCAGAGCTTATCTGTTAACACACATACAGTAAAGATCCAGAACAATCATGTCTGAAGAAGCAAAAACTCCAACCAAGCCCACTAAAACTGAAGAAATCAAAAGACTCAAACCTACAGTCGATATGAGACTATTAGGGTTCCCATACTGAGACCTTCCGAGTATCCCATATGGAAAGTGAAGATGGCTATGTTTCTGGAAGCTACAGATCCAGAATATCTTGACAGAATTAATGAAGGACCACATAAGCCAACTAAGCTCTCTGTTGTAGTTGCAGATTAGCCAGCAAAGACCATACCAAAGGAGAAAATTGAGTATACAGTTGAAGATATTTCATCCATTGCCAAGGATGCAAAGGTAAGGGATTTGTTGCATAGTGCCATTGATAATGTCACGTCAAACATGGTAATTCATTGCAAGACTGCAAAGGAGATATGAGATGCTTTGGAGACAAGATGTCAGGGAACTGATACAATCAAGAAGAATAAGAGGGTATACTCATTCAAGAGTATGAGCACTTTGACTCAAAAGCTGATGAGTCATTAACTGACTTATATGACAGGTTTGTCAAACTCTTGAATGATCTGTCACTGGTGGACAAGGAATATGATCTTGAAGATTCAAATCTAAAATTCTTTTTAGCTCTTCCTGAAAGTTGGGATTTGAAGTCTACTACTATAAGAGACAACTATGCTCTTGATGAAACTACTCTTGATGAAATTTATGGTATGCTCAAGACTTATGAACTTGAGATGGATCAAAGGAGAAAAAGGCATGGGAGAAAGTCAAGGACAATTGCTCTTAAAGCTGAGGAGGAATCCCCCAAAGTGGTTGTCTCAAAGAAAGGCAAAGGAAAAGCTCTCATCATAAAGTCTGATTCAGAATCATCAAGTTCTGATGATGATGATTTAGAAACTGAAAGTTTACCTGAAATAGATGATGATGAAAAGATGATGAAATTGTGTGCTCTTATGGTGAAGGGTATCACAAAGATAGCCTACAGGAAATTCAGAAGGGGAAATAAGTTTTCCAAGAAAGATGGAAGTTCTGATAAGAAAGGGTTCAAAAAGTATGAAGGAAAAAGTGCAAAGTCTGACAAAGGAGACAACTCAAATGTCAAATACTACAATTATGGTGAAAGAGGCCACATATCTCCTGACTGCAAGAAAGGAAAGAGTGACAAAGGCAAGGCACTTGTCACAAAGAAGAAAAGCTGGGCAGACTCTTCAGATTCCGAGAATGAGGTGAATTATGCTTTAATGGCAAATGCTGATGGCAACCCTGAAACTGCTGAATTGAAGGTACCTCAAACAACTTATGCTTTTCATACTGATAATATTACTGAGTTGAGATTATACCTTAAAACCATGTTTATTAGTTACAGAGATCAAACTTTAACATAACATGTGAAAGATTAACTTCTGAAAATCTTGCTTATAATAAAAGGAATGACTATTTAGAAAAGGAGTTAGGTATGTTCCATCAAACTCCGAAAGAAAGAGATGATGCTTTTTATGTTAGAGATGAAGTGCTAAAATTGAATCAATCTCTAAAAACAGAGTTAGAAAAGAAAGAGAAATTATCAGGACTTGGACTAACTCTGGCAGAACAACTCAGAATCTATTAAGTAGTGGAAACTGGAAAGAGGGCTTAGGTTATGGAGATGATAAAAGTGAAAAAGGAACTGAATAAATTGAGCCAAGTGTTGTTAAACAGACTGCTAAGCCAAAGGTGAATCCTGTTAGGTTTAAGCCACAAAATCCTTGTTTTCATTGTGGTAGTTTATGACATTCCATTTATACTTGTAAGGAATATCATAGTTTATACTATGATTATTATCAAATAAAACCTTCTCTGAAGAAAGTTGCTTTAATTCCTTCTAGTGTAAAGTCTGATGCAAAGTCTGATATAAGTTCTGATAAACAGCATGTTAGCATAAACTCTGATATTAAATCCGCTGCAAATGCTAACAAACTTAAAAAGGCCAAATGATCCAAGCAAGTATGAGTCCTTAAAACTAACCATTAGTGGTCTTTGTGATTGCAGGGAAACAGGAAAAACATCCTAGTACTGGATAGTGGATGTTCAGGACATATGACTGGAAATAAAGCCCTGCTCTCAGACTTTATGGAAAAAGCTGGCCCAGGAGTTTCTTATGGAGATGGCAACATGGGAAAAACTCTGGGATATGGCAATATTAATCTTTGGAATGTTATCATTGAATCAGTTGCTCTTGTCTCAGGACTTAAACACAATCTGCTGAGTGTGAGTCAAATCTGTGACAGAGGTTATCATGTGGATTTCTTTAAAGAACACTGTGAAGTTGTAAGCAATTCTACAGGCAAAGTGGTTCTGAAAGGTTACATGCATGGTAACATTTATGAAGCCAGACTTTTAACAAGTACTGATGGTTCTGCAATCTGTCTGTTGAGTAGAGCATCAATCGAAGAACGCTGGAATTGGCACAAAAGACTCTCTCATTTAAATTTCAACAACATAAATGAGCTTGTAAAGAAAGATCTTGTGAGAGAACTGCCAAAATCAGTATTTGCTCCTGATGGCCTTTGTGATTCATGTCAAAAGGCAAAATAAAGAAAATCTTCTTTCAAGAGCAAAACTGGGTCATCAATTCTTGAGCCTTATCACCTACTGCATGTTGATCTATTTGGTCTAGTCAATGTCATGTCTATTGCAAAGAAGAAATATGCTATGGTTAAAGTGGATGAGTTTACAAGGTACACTTTTGTGTACTTCTTGCACAAGAAGAATGAAATTGCATCTACTCTAACTGATCATGTCAGACAGCTGGATAATTTGGTCAAAGATTCTGTTAAAATTATAAGAAGTGATAATGGCACTGAGTTCAAGAATTCAATCATGGAAGAGTTCTACAAAGAGCATGGAATCAAACAGGAATTTTATGCACCTGGAACTCCACAGCAAAATGGAGTTGTAGTTGTTGGGTTTCGAGGCATAAAACGCAGCGGATAAACGTAAATAAAACAAAAAAAATTCGAAACCCAAAAACAGGATCCATGTATAATTGTGGGCGGATTATGGAGATAACGAATCATACCTTTCAAGAGCTTAACTTTCACGAACTCAATGGAGATCCTAGCTATCACGCTTTGTGTCTACCTGTCGGAGAAACACCTCTATGATATCCACACGAGCACCTCCAAGAACGTCTCACGAACTTGACTATGAATGGATGTACTAACCTCCTTCTTGATGATCCTGAATTGCCTCTGCCTCTCTTTGCTGCTAGGGCTTTCTCCAAAAACGTACAAGCCTCTTTAACCTATCATTATGTATTTATAATGGCTGATTAAAAAGGCCCATAACAGCAAAGCCCAACCCTAGTAGGTATTGGATTAAATAATAAAAACGAATTTCTATTATTTAATTAATAACTAAGTCATACTTAATTATTATGGGCAAAAAACATTCCTTTTAATTCGAATTTATATTATCTCAATTAAGTCTTACTTAATTATAATAAAATTCGAATAATCATCAATTAATTTAAATTCATAATTTAAATTAACTATTCCATTAAGTGCTCTATTTGTGCGACCCTATAGGCTATAATTTAATTGGCAATAATTTTATTCTCTAATAAAATTATAAACAATGATCGGTATCTAGTAATACATCATTGTTACCCAATTAAACAATAATTAAATCGTGATTAGATAAAACCTTTCGTGATTAATATTTTTCGTGTAATATAATCTCTTTAACCATACATATTATAGATTAAACTCGAGGCATGTATTTAGTCATCCTCTTCAATATTTAATCCGGGTTTACTTGATCCATGAGTAGATTATCAAGATAAATCATTATTTGAGCATGGCCATGCTTTTATAATCTCACTCAATCAAGAGGCCAATAATATCTCTCCTAATTATAGGAGGGTTAAATCCTTTATCTATCATTCATATTTCTCATACGACTCATGATATACCCGATGTCCACTTTTATCATCACCCGATCAAAAGTAACTTTTAATGTAGTCAAAGTATATTAATTCTCGTATAGAAATATAATGATTTCAAGTCAAGGATCGTTACACCATTATCACTATGAGTCTTTCTTATGACTTTATTAAACATGAAGAATCTCACTGTGGGTCTGTCCAGTACCATGTACTCTCACATGTACCTATGTATTGACTTTAGTATCCACATATTTATAACCAATGAGATATGATTATCTTGTCAAACAACATACTAGTCTATCTATGTATTATTATTGTCCTATAATAATACTCGACTAGGGACCTTTAAGAATATGATATATTATATAATCTCAAGTTCAAGTCATGTACTTAAACTATACAATGTGTATCATGATTCTAAGGACATTTATTATGCTAACAAAATATAGCAGTAATTAAGGTCATAATAAATACATTTATTGAATGATCAACTGACATAAAGATTTAAAAGAATAATGTATTGCCTCTAGGGCACCTACACTAACAGTAGAAAGAAAGAACAGGACTCTCATTGAAACTGCATGAACTATGCTTGATGAAGCAAAGCTACAAGCCTACTTTTGGGCTGAAGCTATGCAGACTGCTTATTTTACACAGAATGCTACCTCATAAACAAGCAAGGAAAAACATCATATGAGATGGTGAAGAAAAAGAAGTCAAATCTAAAATACTTTCATGTATTTGGATGTAAGTGTTTTGTTCTTAAGACTCATCCTGAACAACTGTCAAAATTTGATCTAAAAGCTGATGAAGGAATTTTTGTTGGATATCCACTTTCCAGAAAAGCCTTCAGAGTCTACAATTTAAGAACAAGGGTTGTCATGGAATCTATCAATGTATCTTTTGATGATAAGAAGCTTACTGGACTTAAAGATTTCAATGATCACGATCAGCTGAGATTTGAAAATGAAGACTTAAATTCTGATTCTGTAAATTCTGATGACCTATACTCCGATCTTGTAAGTACTGATGTCATTGAATCTGTGGTAACATCTCCAAAGGAAATTGCACCTGTCTAGGGGGAGCAAGCTGAAGATCCTACCACATCTCAAGACTCTCAAGAAGCATCAGAACCTGTTATTGGCTCTTCAAGTTCTGATTCATCTAGTTCTGATGAGCCAAATTCTGATAATTCTGGAAACTCTGATACTTCAAATCCTGAAGTATCCAAGTCAAATTCTGAAGTCTCAGAGAGCATAACTACAGGGGGGCATCAGAAAATGCTGATGGAGACAACATGGATCATGGGGGAGGATCCAGTTCTAGAAGTCAACTTCAATCTGCAAGGAAGTGGACCAAATCACATACACCTGACTTAATAATTGGAGATCCTGAAGTAGGTGTCAGAACTAGAACTGCAACATTAAATGAATGTCTCTATCATTCTTTTCTATCTCAGACTGAACCAAAGAAAGTGGAAGAAGCTCTTCAAGATGCTGATTGGGTGCAAGTAATGCATGAAGAGTTAAATGAATTTGAAAGAAATAAAGTCTGGACCCTAGTGCCCAGACCAAAGAACAGATCTATTGTTGGCATAAAATGGGTGTTCAGAAATAAAACTGACAGTGATGGCATAATTACAAGGAATAAAGCAAGGATGGTTGCTAAAGGCTACTCTCAACATGAGGGTATTGATTATGATGAAACATTTGTACCAGTTGCTAGATTGCAAGCCATAAGAATCTTTTTGGCTTATGTTGTTCACAAAAAGTTTAAAGTCTTTCAAATGGATGTGAAAAGTGCTTTTCTTAATGGAGAATTGGAAGAAGAGGTCTATGTTGAACAACCTCCAGGCTTTGTAGATTCAAAATTTCCAAATCATGTCTACAGGCTTGACAAAGCACTTTATGGCCTTAAGCAAGCTTCTAGAGCATGGTATGAGATTTAGCTCAATTCCTTATGGAAAGTGGATTTCACAGAGGTACAATTGATAAAACAATGTTCTACCTCAACCATGGAAATGACCTACTTTTGGTACAGATATATGTTGATGATATCATATTTGGTTCTACAAATGCCAAACTCTGTGAAAGATTTGCAAAGCTAATGCAGTCAAGATATCAAATGAGTATGATGGGAGAATTCAGTTATTTTCTGGGACTTCAAGTCAAGCAAAATGAAGAAGGTACTTTTATCTGTCAATCTAAGTACACCAGAAATTTACTGAAGAAATTTGGAATGCAAGATTGTTCAAATGCATCCACTCCCATGGCCACTGCAACCAAGTTAGATAAAGATACTGGTTCATCAGTAGATATTACTAACTACAGAGGTATGATTGGCTCTTTACTCTATTTAATTGCAAGTAGGCCCTGATATCATGTATGCTACCTGTTTTTGTGCAAGATTTCAGGCTGATCCAAGAGAACCTCACTTAATAGCTGTGAAAATAATTTTCAAGTACCTGAAGGGTACAGCTGATCTAGGATTGTGGTATCCTAGAGAATCAGATTTTAAGCTAATAGGTTACTCAGATGCAGATTTTGCAGGATGCAAAATAGACAGGAAAAGCACTAGTGGAAGCTGCCAATTTCTTTGAGGCAGATTGGTTTCTTGGTTTAGCAAGAAATATAAGTCAATTTCCACATCAACTGTAGAAGCAGAATATATTGCTGCAGGAAGTTGTTGTGCACAGATTCTTTGGATGAAGAATCAGTTACTGGATTATGGGTTAGAATTTTCTAAAATACCTATTTACTGTGATAATCAAAGTGCTATTGCTATGACAGATAATCCAGTTCAACACTCAATGACAAAGCACATCAGCATTAGGTACCATTTCATAAGGGAACATGTGATGGAAGGTAGAGTGGAATTACATTTTGTTCCAACAGATCAACAACTAGCAGATATCTTCACAAAACCACTATGTGAAGCTACTTTTACAAGACTGGTTAATGAACTTGGAATGGTTTCAGGTTCTTTCTCTAAATCTGCTTAGTTTTTGTTCTCATGCATAAGACTTTATGATCAGTGTTTACAGATTGTCTTATCTTCATGTAATATGTGCTTATATTGAAATTCATTAAATGCTGATTGTTATCTGATTTGAATCTTTATACTCTGATAAGTGTTTTGAATGTTCTGTGACAATTCAATCCAATGAGGATAACTGTGCTAGATGTTGACCTAGTAGTCTTTAACATACTAGAAATCCCATGTTTGAATTAGTTGTTCATGTGGAAACTTATTAACACAAGCAAATTCTGATATTGAGCTTAGTCAAGTTTACTTTGTGTATCTTATTACTAAGTCACAAACTAGATTCTTGCTTCTTATCTGTCAGATTCTGATGTCAGTAAATCTTAAGGATGAACTAAATGCTGATAAGCCTCACTTATCAAAAGAAAAGAAAAGCAAAGAAAATAAAAGTCAGGTACTCCTTTGAGATATAGAGTAAATAATGTGGAAGGGAAGACCCAAGTGCATTGCTAGTATTAAGTAATATGCATTAGAAAAGCAAATAAATTTTTCTTGGTGACTTTTCACATTCTCTGATTACTAGAGAAATACTCTGATAATAGCATAAATTCTGATAAGCAGTTGTAACTCACTTACACTGAGAAGCCAATGTAAAAAGGAATTTCAAAAGATGCATAAAATGAGCATAAACAGTTGAGGTGGACTCTTGCATAAATTTGTTCTATAGTAGACTTCATGATTGATGACAGATTTTAAGCACTTTTATTAGTTATGCCTTATTTCTAAGATGTACTGAAGTTTATCAGACTTTAATCTTTATCTGATATTCTGCTGAATGCACAGACTATCACTCCACATGAATGATGAACATTACTGTGGTGATTAAGTTGTTTTTGACAAACAGTTAAGTGTCATTTGCATTAATTCTGAGGACAAGTTCTGATGGAAGTTCTGATGATTAAACTCTGAAAAAAAACAAGTCAGTATTTGTATGAAGAATCATAGAAAAAGATATTCACTTTTTGAGTTGATAAGCCATATTCTGATGATTGTTAAGTTCTGAAAATAGTTAAGTTCAGATATTAAATTCTGATGGAATCCTTGATGCTTACGTGGCATTATTCTTTACTTGACTTATTTGTGGTAAATACTGAAAGGGTCATATTTAATCAGAATATATTTAGGTGAGATAAAAACAGTCATAATCATTAAGGGTTAGTGGTAAACGTGTTTGTCCTGAAAAACTGCATGTGCACGGTAATTATTGCTTATTTCTCGTGCCCATTAACTCCTGCTTTAACTTTTTACTGATTGTTATTATTATTACACATCGGTCTAGGGAGACGAGGCATCATTATTTTTACTCTTATTGTTAAACAGTCCTCGCGTCCCTTGGTATTCCATTGGCTATTTAAACCGACAATTCATCTCAGCCAAATCATCTTTCATTCTCACACAAACTCATACTCTCTCTTTTACTTCTCATCATTTTTCTTCTTCATAAAAATGGTTCTTTTCAACTTGTTTATGAACTATGAAAATTTCAATATAGAGTTTAGTTGTGATGACTAGCAACAGGAATGGCATGTCACCGCCATTCCTGAAGTGATCTGGAACTCTGTTCCATAAGAGGTTCACACAGACCTCATGTTCTTTTTGATGGACTATCAGCTCCATCTTGATCGTTTGGAAGAAGAAAGGAGAGAGGCTCTTCTTCAGCAAGAACGGATCATCCGTCTTGCAGTGCTCTTTGTTAGCAGTAGGGGGAACTAGTCGATAGGTTTTCTTCTTGGACTAAGGCTGTTGATGTTCACTATCTTAGAATAGGATTATCTTGTAATCTTTTGCATGTAATCTATAAATTTCATGAATGTACTCTTTGGATATTTTAATGAAATTTCTTTTGATTGCAAGATTTAAACTCTGTTTATCTCGTATTATGTGAATGTGAATGTTATCATTGAAACCTATTAATCTTTACTTCATCCACTTAAATTGTATTTCTTGATGAATGTTTTAATTAAAGTTGAGGTTACTAATAATTTGTGCTGATTTGACAAACAACTGTTGAATTTGAATCGACATATCCTAAGTTACAAGTATAATTGAAGCACGGGTTCATGCATCAGAACCTGTGATAGTTGAAGCTGAGAATGTTACTTCTCAGAAAGAAACTGCAGCTCAAAGTTCTGATACTTTGAAGAGGAAATCTGTCAGTTCTGTTGCTACTGAAGCAACTCCTTCATTGGCAAGGAGATTGAAGAAAATGAAGTCTAGAAGGTATTTGGCTAAGGCTCCATCAGAAGATATTGAAGAAGCAGAGGAAGGGGATCAGGAATCTCTGATCTCACAAGAACCAATTATCATTGAAGCTCTTCCAGCTCAAACCAAAGACACTGTTAATGATATAGTGGTTACCCCTCCTGTCTCTCCTATTAAAGCTACAGATGATGCTAAAGAATAAACTGAAAACTCTGAGATAGATATTCACAATTTGAATATACCAAATGTTCTTTATCTGGAAGCTCCATCTACAGAAGCTCATCCATCTACAGTTAACTCTCCAATCTTAGATACTGAGAGATTATCTACACCAATACTGGAGATAAATTCTGATGCTCAGAATTTAAATGAAGTTGTTCCTGAATCTCCAGTTGCTTCACACACTGTTGTACTGTCAGAACATAATGAGTCTTCCTCAAGTTTTGAAGACAGTGTTTCTGTTGAGACTCCAGTTCCCATACTAGGCAAGGAAGCATTGGTGAAGAAATTTGTTGAAAAGGAAGCACCTATTCCTTCGGAGGATACTCACAGAGGTGTGGAGTGGACCAAGAAGTGGAATGAATCAGATTTTATTCCAAGCCCTATAATTCTGACAGAGTATATTGCTAAAGCTGATGAGTTACTCATAAATGCTGATTTCAAGACACAACCCAAGATCACAGCTCTGTCTACCAAACATCTTCAAGGTCTACTATTCTTCTACTCATGAAAAGGTTGATACACTAAAGGAACATGCAGATAAGCTAGATCTACAGATCAAGCTTGAAAAGAACAGATATGTCATACCTACTCTTGAGAAAATTGAAGCCATTGAGAAGATTCAAGAGAAGCAACAGGCCCAAATTGATGAGGTCCTGACTAACCAAGCTTCTCAGAAAGCTCAATTGGATGAGATCCAATCTTCAATTGAACTTCTTCTCTCTCTCTCTCTCTCTTACTTCCTGATAATGCCAAAAAGGGGGAGAAGGTAGTTAAGTCCAAATGCTCACCTACTGAAATACTGAAGAAGAAGGATGACAAAGGTGATGACCAGGGAAACTCTGATAAGAGCATAGGTCAAGGAAAAGTTCAAGGAAAATCTTCTACACGGAACAAGTCAAGTTCTGATGCTGTGAATGCTAAAAGTCTGAAGTCAAGTTCTGATAAGTAAAGTCTGATGTCAAGTTCTGATATTCTGATTCAGTCAGGATCTAAAGACTCTCAGAAGTTTTTACAAACTCTGAAGCTAAAGGGGAAGCAGACTACTGTTTATTACAAAGATCCTAAAATCCAGACACTTGACGAGGAGATAGCTAGAAGATTATTTCTAAAACAAATTCCAGGAATGGATTTGGAAACTCTCAAGGAGGAAGAAGCTAGATTTGCAGCTGAGAAGACAAATCTAAAGTCTAAAGCTTCTGATGCAAAGAAACCTCCAAGGCCTAAGGAAAAAGGCATTGTGATCAAGAAAAAGTCAAATTCTGAGGCTTCAAAGTCCAAAACTAGATCACAAACTGAGATTGATCCTAAATCAAAGGGAAACGAAAAGGTTAGTGAACCTTTAAAGATTCAGAAAAAGATAAGTTCTTCCATTCCTGTCTATCAAGCTACAATGCATGATGATGATTTGATAGAAGATGAAACTGTTCAAACTCTGAAGAGAAGAAAGTTAATTGAAGAATCTAAAAAAACCTCTGACATTGCTCAAGTTGTTCAGAATAAAGAACAGCTAGCTACAGAAGAAACAACAAATTCTGATCAAGCTATCAAGATATCAACTACTGACAATGCTCAAGTTGATTTGAAAAAAGATGACAATTGCTGATAAGAAGAAGCTGTTATGGAAGAAAGCTACTCCAGTTGAACCAAAATCTAATCTTATGATTAATCAACTCGCAATATTTGGGTTGAGAGCCAAGCAACTTAGAGATAGAGCTTGGATTAGGTTCTGATGAAGAGAATATACAAATAGGAGTAGAAGTTACTCTAAGAGATCCTTTCATGTTGATAGACAAACCATATGCACAAATCAAATAAAAGCACCTTGACAAAGTGTTGTCTGCTCAAATTGTGATAGATGCTCATGATAAAGAAAATCTAAAAGAGAAATTGACTTATTTCTCAATGATGGGAGAACTTATAGACTAGCTGATACTGATGTGCTAAAGAAGTCTGTCAGAGAGCTTCAACATATTCACTATCTTCTGGAAGTAAAATCTGATATTATAAAAAGATGGTCAGAATACATTTTGAAGGCTATAACAGATCTACTCAGAATCTTTGATACAAAGGCTTCTCAGTACATTCCAATGATTACTGAAGATGATGAAAGAGAAATTCCTATGCTGAAGAACTCTGCTAAGGTGGAAGTTATTCAGAAAGGAAGATGCTTATGTTATAATGAAGACTCTTCACATCCTAGAGTTATCAGACTTGGTGATGGACTTGAAAGAACATCAATTCAAACTCTCAAAACAGCCATTTATCAAATTGGTGACAGTAAAGATGAAGAACTGATGCAGGTCAAAGCACAATTAGTTGAAGTTCTGAGAAAAGCTGAAGATAAGCTGGTAAAAGATTTTGTTAAGAATCATTATGGATTCAGATTGATCCAGTGATGTTGGTAAAGCTACAAGGACTGTAAGTTGTAGTTAATAGTCTTATTAAACTCTTATTGCATTTGAACTTAAATGTTTTCGATATCATCAAATCTATTAACATGTATATTTTTGCATAATTTACAAGTTGGGGGAGATTGTTAGATATATTTGAGATGTCATGTCTAATATGTTTCATGTTTAGTTTTCAGATCTTAACAAACAGGAAATATCAGGACTTACTAGAATCAGTACTTACTGGAAGTCAGAAGATAGATATCAAAACTTAAGGTCATATAAGAACTTAAGTACAGGAGGACTTACAGTTAAGGAAGGAAGCTGATTTACAGGATATAAGATCGAGACTAAAATAAAAGAAGATATGCATGGAAAGAGTTAGAAGATAAGAAGACTTGTATAAGATATCTGATTGATATATTTTAGGAGACAGAATTATATTCCATATCAATTAGAAGTTATCTTGTAATTGTGTACTATATAAACACATACACAGGTTTACACTATATGTGTTATCACTATCGAGAAGATCATACATTGTAACCTAGCAGCTCTCATGATATTTGTTCATCACTGAGAGAGAACAGTTCCATTGTAACAGAGTTTATTATATTGAATATATATGTTTACTGTTACTTGTGTTCGAAGTCGATTTGATTGTATTAAACACTGTATTCAACCCCCTTCTACAGTGTTGTGTGACCTAACAAAGAAAAACACACAAAATAGGAGCACAACAAATAAAAAGGCATGAAATTATAATAACTTCACCTTGACATACTCCCACATCAGTTCCTTTTCGAGAACTTCATGCTAACTAGCAGAGGTAAGAGACATAAATTGCCTAAGGGTTGTCCCCAAAACGTTTCTCAATTCAGCACTTGAATTCTTCCCTCCACACGATATAGGTTAAAATTTATCGTTCAGGGTGACAACTAGTTTCGCAGTGCTGTTATGAACACGGTTCATTTTGGTCTTTCCTCTTTTTCTTTTTGAAGCTTCCACGGGTGTATCTCCTACTCGTAATTATCAATTAGACTCAGAAATTCTTATGATACAACTAACTGTCTAACATGATCACCATTTAGAAAAAAAATAGTCTGACATGATGGAAATGAACCAAACTTGATTAAATGAAAAAAATTACCTGATTCTGACAGTACTTGTTGCGTTCCAGACTCTCCCTCCGGGATCTCCTTCTGAATTTATAGTTTCTCACGTTCTCGCAATTGATTATAGGCAACCATGGAACCAGGACCAAATTTTAAAGCTTGTAGCCTTTCTTTTTGTAGTAGGAACATGTGCATCATTTTTCTATCAAAATGCAATTAAAAAAATTACAACCTTCTCAAAATATAATCTATTGGTTTGTTAGTTTTTATTTAAAATATTTTAAATTATAATCACACATAGTTTTCAATTTTAATCTTAATTGCCTTTGTTAATTTTAATCATAGCTTTCACACATAGTAAATTAAGATGCACTTAATTAGTACAAAAATTGCTTTAAAAGCGATACCTCGGCAGGAAGCGTCTCCAGAGTTGCTTCCTTATTCTGAGAATCATCCACCAATTTTGCAGCTTGGCCATGAGTTCTTGGGCCACCAGTAGTGCTCCCAGGTATAACTCTCTGTCTCTTAGTCTTTTTATTTTTCTACAAGTATTTTATTAGTTAGTACCTTTGAAGTGACATTATCATCCTCCTCATTCTCACTTTCCCGAGCAGGATCATTACTCGGGAGGTAATCACTTTCACCGCATCTTCATTAGCTTGCTTCAATTTCTCTTTTGCCGTTTCACTAGCTGACTTGGTTTGGACTAATCCAAGCGCAACAAGCTTCTCTTTAATTTTTGCAATATTTATATTCCTTCGCATTTCGTACTCGTTGCATCCCTCACCTTCAACTGGCTTTACCGTCTCTTTACTTCCTCCGGATTCTACTAAACCAACTTGTCCAGCACCAGTTCCGCTTCCATTTACGTCATTCACTACAGCTTTTGGACTTGGTTCCACTGTTTCACGATTCACATCTTCTTGACTGAACTGCCTTACGATGACTGATCTTCTTTCCTTTTTAGCATTCATGTTCTTCATTCAACGTGTTTTCTCAACATTGATGTTCTGTAGTGTCATAAAAGTCCTCTTCTCTTCATTCATATTTGTTTCCTTCACTTTAAAAGGGATGGACTTTGGCCTTACAATCACGTGCAGCTGCATTTGCCTCATTGGCGGCACATCTGGATCGATATTGGTGTCAAGGTAAAAATCAACTTCCGGTCTCCCATTAATAAACTCAGTTACACCTCGATCATCTGTTACAAGCTTCCGGCCTCTCTTCTTGATGTACACACCTCCAATCTCATCATATTTTAGGTCCTTAACAAACTTCATCAGCACCGAGTAAGAGAAATAATCATGTTCCACGTCATATACCTCGCACTTGTCACCAACATACCTAGTCTTCATGAAATTACCCTTGTGGTGTAATCGAATGGTAACCTTGTCACTGTCCATCCTATAAGAAATAAGCCAGTAAATACATTAGTCGATGCATAAAATGAAAAATACAGATTAAAATGCATAAAATGAAAAATACAGATTAAATATGCATAAAATGAACAATGCAGAATAAAGATGCATAAATGAAAATTGCAGATTAAATATTGAGATTAAATATTATAAACGGAAGATCTTTAAACAGCTG
Source organism: Apium graveolens (assembly GCF_009905375.1). Taxonomy (NCBI): domain Eukaryota; kingdom Viridiplantae; phylum Streptophyta; class Magnoliopsida; order Apiales; family Apiaceae; genus Apium; species Apium graveolens. The sequence goes on along the minus strand of NC_133652.1, from coordinate 292,558,273 downwards.
ATCAATTATGTAGCAGGCTCAATTTAAAAGCAAGAAGCAGCCATGCATATTAAGGCATCTGCAAGTTTTAGCCTTGATAAAAGAAGAGCAATTATATACAAGAGGTGATGGTCAACATTTCACCAGACTAAACTTGATTTTCATTTTAATGAACTGGACTTGAAATTAAAAATGCTTAAAATTAAATCTCTGAATCTAAAACAGGTATAAACAGGTATACTATTAGCCATATAGGCTACATGTTTGGTTTATGGTTTAACGATTAGTATTGGATACGATTATCAGAAATACATACAACTGCAAACTGACATAACAAATTTCTAGTTTATAACTCTGTTTAATACTAATTAACACTAGCATGGATGCTCGCTTCGCATGGCGTTGGTTTTTAAATAAATTAAGAGGACAATCAAGTGATTACACAGAACTGTTTTTTCAAAATTAGGAGTTTGGATGCGTAATGTTATTTTTTTATGAGGATGGCCAGGAAATGGAAGAAGGTTAAATGAATGAGATTACATTATTGTGAAAACCGATTAAAAAGGATTGAGTACGACGATTTTGTACTTATTGTTTTTTTTGCTGGAGTACTCCCTCTTCTTTGTTATTTTTGGTCCGTAATGGAACTTGAGAATGAAATAAGAGTGATACAGTAGTAGTGCTAAACATAAAGTGGTATGTGTAGTATATGGTTAATGTCATAACACAACTTATGTGGGAATCAATTACCAATTTAAAGCATTTCGTTATACTTGAAAATAATAAAATTTATTACATAAAAGTTTAACCTCCTCACTTTGAAGGTTGGAGGGAAAAGTAGAAGCATGGGGACATAGAGTTTCACATTGTACAGGATGCAAAATGCAAGCAAAATAGATTGTGGAAATCATTAGAATATGATTCTCTGTCCTCTACTGGTTTCATGGATTGGGTTTCTGTTTTGTTGCTGGAGACCGAAAGGTAAGATTTGACATCACGTCCAGGTGGTAGCTGCTGGTTGATTCCTGTAAAAGGCAGTCAAGCGAAGAACGGTATTGAGAATATACGTTGTTTAATACTGACAGGGGAAGGTTGGGGTATAATGCCTTACCGTTGTTGTCTGTTGTTGCATAGAGGCTCTGGCCTCTGTTAGATGTTGGTTTGTATCGATGAAGGCTGTGCAAATTTTTGTTGTGAAGTATATTTTGGCCTTGTCCAATACATTGAATTCCTTTATGATAAGTGATGTGGATCTCTCCACAAATAAAGAAAGAAGAAGAAGAAAAGGGATAAGAGAAGAAGAGGATATTTCAAAAGAACACGATCAATCCAGAAACGTGAACTTTGAATCTCAAATTGCTTAGATCAATCCAGAAACTAAGTAATTCGAATCTAACCTTCAAAACAATCCAGTAATTGAAGTTTAGAGGGAAGAAAAACTACTCATAGTTTATCTCAAAACAAAAGTTTTATATCATCCATTGTCTCCCTTAAAAGATTACATGAGAAGGGTATTTATAGGCTTAGACAATAACCCAAACCCAATAGGATTCCGAGAGAAATTCAATATCAGCTTGAATTAGCCAATATCTGAATCCTTCCAGGAAACAAATTTAAAAACCAAATCCGAATAGAAAAAAGATAAAAACCAAATCCAAATAGGAAAATAAAATCCTAAGTGCTTAAAACAAGAAAAACCCTTTCAAGTGAAAGGTAAAAACTTGCAAGCAAAATTCGAATTAATAATTATATAATAATCAACTACTTGTCCAACTTCATGTATCGCTCCTTTATTTCTTGTTGTCCAAGTAAGCTGCATAACCCATGTTTGCATCCTCTCCAATTGAACATCACCACAAGTACGCATAACCAAATCCAAATTAACATATTCATTCCTTGATCCTCATCATTCTCCTCTCCTTTGAAGAAAACTCGTCCTCGAGTTCTAAAGTATTTAAGAATAAGCACATAACGAGGTGATTTCTCGTAGAACTTGAAAGCCTTAAATTTCAATTCCATCAGCAATATCTTTGGAAGTAAACTCGAAAGAATAAGATAGTTTGATGAGATAGGTGAATTCAACAAGTTCTCTACCCCCAGAAAATCATTGTGTTCCACTAGGATAATGCATTTTCCCTTGTATCCAACCTCTTTAGTTTCGAACGTCTCCTTTAGTATCTCTTGTCCTTCAACAATCTCGTCATGCACAAATTTAGGAGATGCATCTATCTGATCTTTTTCAACAATCAAGACTTTCTCAACAAGTGATTGTCTTTCTTCATGCTTCTCTATTATAGCTTCTTTTGTAACTGGTTCATCCTTTTCATCCAAACTTGATGTAGTCGCCACATGTAACACATGGTAATCAACAACAAGATCCGCGACATTCTCCACACTGACAAAGTCTTCTTCTTTAGTTTCTTTTGAAAGAGTAAACTCGTGAAGGAAAGACTTCAATTTCTCATCTTGTTGAAAAGATTCAAATTCCAAAGCAAGATTGCATACATCATTAAACGAGATATATGGACTTGATTTAACCTTTCGATAAATAGGCAAATTCAATCCACGAATAAATCTTCCAATTTTCATTGTTTCCGTCTCCTCCAAGTCACAAATAAGACGCAATCTATAAAATTCAGAAGTATACTCGGAAACACTCATAGTACCTTGAGAGAGGGATGTCATCTTCATTATACATTCGAATTTATAATGCAAAGGAATATATTTTGCATGAAGTTTCTTTTTCAGAGATGTCCAAGTCATAATCTTTTCTTTTCCAGATCTAACTCTTTTTGTGTTTAGATTATCAAACCACAAGCCTGCTTTCTTTGTAAGTTTAAGCGCTGCAATCTTGAATATTCTCATCTCAGTCCAACCTGTATAAGCAGAAATCTTGTCGACTTGTGTAACCCATTCAACAAAATCATCTATGCTACCCAAACCTGTAAAATAACCAAGATCTATACCAGGATCATAGACTTCATCACTATCTTTCACCTTAATTAAAATTTTATCCCATGCATCAAACCTCGATTCCGTTGAATTAACAAGATTTTGAGTACGTTTATCAATCTCATCCAATTTTCCAAGTAATTTTCTGAGCAATTCATCCGTAGCCATAAGAAAAATCTGGAAAAAAAATTGGTGAACAGTGCCCGTGAACAGTGCCGATGAATAGTGCCCGTGAACAGTGCCTATGAACAGTAATTTTGTGAACAGTAACCCCCGGGGAACAGTACTCGTGAACAGTACTCGTGAACAGTACTCGCGAATAGTAATTTTTTTTTTTTTGAAACCTAGATCTCCCAACAATTAAGAAATTGGAGAAAAAACCTTGGCTCTGATACCAAATTGATGTGGATCTCTCCACAAATAAAGAAAGAAGAAGAAGAAAAGGGATAAGAGAAGAAGAGGATATTTCAAAAGAACACGATCAATCCAGAAACGTGAACTTTGAATCTCAAATTGCTTAGATCAATCCAGAAACTAAGTAATTCGAATCTAACCTTCAAAACAATCCAGTAATTGAAGTTTAGAGGGAAGAAAAACTACTCATAGTTTATCTCAAAACAAAAGTTTTATATCATCCATTGTCTCCCTTAAAAGATTACATGAGAAGGGTATTTATAGGCTTAGACAATAACCCAAACCCAATAGGATTCCGAGAGAAATTCAATATCAGCTTGAATTAGCCAATATCTGAATCCTTCCAGGAAACAAATTTAAAAACCAAATCCGAATAGAAAAAAGATAAAAACCAAATCCAAATAGGAAAATAAAATCCTAAGTGCTTAAAACAAGAAAAACCCTTTCAAGTGAAAGGTAAAAACTTGCAAGCAAAATTCGAATTAATAATTATATAATAATCAACTACTTGTCCAACTTCATGTATCGCTCCTTTATTTCTTGTTGTCCAAGTAAGCTGCATAACCCATGTTTGCATCCTCTCCAATTGAACATCACCACAAGTACGCATAACCAAATCCAAATTAACATATTCATTCCTTGATCCTCATCATTCTCCTCTCCTTTGAAGAAAACTCGTCCTCGAGTTCTAAAGTATTTAAGAATAAGCACATAACGAGGTGATTTCTCGTAGAACTTGAAAGCCTTAAATTTCAATTCCATCAGCAATATCTTTGGAAGTAAACTCGAAAGAATAAGATAGTTTGATGAGATAGGTGAATTCAACAAGTTCTCTACCCCCAGAAAATCATTGTGTTCCACTAGGATAATGCATTTTCCCTTGTATCCAACCTCTTTAGTTTCGAACGTCTCCTTTAGTATCTCTTGTCCTTCAACAATCTTGTCATGCACAAATTTAGGAGATGCATCTATCTGATCTTTTTCAACAATCAAGACTTTCTCAACAAGTGATTGTCTTTCTTCATGCTTCTCTATTATAGCTTCTTTTGTAACTGGTTCATCCTTTTCATCCAAACTTGATGTAGTCTCCACATGTAACACATGGTAATCAACAACAAGATCCGCGACATTCTCCACACTGACAAAGTCTTCTTCTTTAGTTTCTTTTGAAAGAGTAAACTCGTGAAGGAAAGACTTCAATTTCTCATCTTGTTGAAAAGATTCAAATTCCAAAGCAAGATTGCATACATCATTAAACGAGATATATGGACTTGATTTAACCTTTCGATAAATAGGCAAATTCAATCCACGAATAAACTTCCAATTTTCATTGTTTCCGTCTCCTCCAAGTCACAAATAAGACGTAATCTATAAAATTCAGAAGTATACTCGGAAACACTCATAGTACCTTGAGAGAGGGATGTCATCTTCATTATACATTCGAATTTATAATGCAAAGGAATATATTTTGCACGAAGTTTCTTTTTCAGAGATGTCCAAGTCATAATCTTTTCTTTTCCAGATCTAACTCTTTTTGTGTTTAGATTATCAAACCACAAGCCTGCTTTCTTTGTAAGTTTAAGCGCTGCAATCTTGAATATTCTCATCTCAGTCCAACCTGTATAAGCAGAAATCTTGTCGACTTGTGTAACCCATTCAACAAAATCATCTATGCTACCCAAACCTGTAAAATAACCAAGATCTATACCAGGATCATAGACTTCATCACTATCTTTCACCTTAATTAAAATTTTATCCCATGCATCAAACCTCGATTCCGTTGAATTAACAAGATTTTGAGTACGTTTATCAATCTCATCCAATTTTCCAAGTAATTTTCTGAGCAATTCATCTGTAGCCATAAGAAAAATCTGAAAAAAAAATTTGGTGAACAGTGCCCGTGAACAGTGCCTATGAACAGTAATTTTGTGAACAGTAACCCCGGGGAACAGTACTCGTGAACAGTACTCGTGAACAGTACTCGCGAATAGTAATTTTTTTTTTTGAAACCTAGATCTCCCAACAATTAAGAAATTGGAGAAAAAACCTTGGCTCTGATACCAAATTGATGTGGATCTCTCCACAAATAAAGAAAGAAGAAGAAGAAAAGGGATAAGAGAAGAAGAGGATATTTCAAAAGAACACGATCAATCCAGAAACGTGAACTTTGAATCTCAAATTGCTTAGATCAATCCAGAAACTAAGTAATTCGAATCTAACCTTCAAAACAATCCAGTAATTGAAGTTTAGAGGGAAGAAAAACTACTCATAGTTTATCTCAAAACAAAAGTTTTATATCATCCATTGTCTCCCTTAAAAGATTACATGAGAAGGGTATTTATAGGCTTAGACAATAACCCAAACCCAATAGGATTCCGAGAGAAATTCAATATCAGCTTGAATTAGCCAATATCTGAATCCTTCCAGGAAACAAATTTAAAAACCAAATCCGAATAGAAAAAAGATAAAAACCAAATCCAAATAGGAAAATAAAATCCTAAGTGCTTAAAACAAGAAAAACCCTTTCAAGTGAAAGGTAAAAACTTGCAAGCAAAATTCGAATTAATAATTATATAATAATCAACTACTTGTCCAACTTCATGCATCGCTCCTTTATTTCTTGTTGTCCAAGTAAGCTGCATAACCCATGTTTGCATCCTCTCCAATTGAACATCACCACAAGTACGCATAACCAAATCCAAATTAACATATTCATTCCTTGATCCTCATCATTCTCCTCTCCTTTGAAGAAAACTCGTCCTCGAGTTCTAAAGTATTTAAGAATAAGCACATAACGAGGTGATTTCTCGTAGAACTTGAAAGCCTTAAATTTCAATTCCATCAGCAATATCTTTGGAAGTAAACTCGAAAGAATAAGATAGTTTGATGAGATAGGTGAATTCAACAAGTTCTCTACCCCCAGAAAATCATTGTGTTCCACTAGGATAATGCATTTTCCCTTGTATCCAACCTCTTTAGTTTCGAACGTCTCCTTTAGTATCTCTTGTCCTTCAACAATCTCGTCATGCACAAATTTAGGAGATGCATCTATCTGATCTTTTTCAACAATCAAGACTTTCTCAACAAGTGATTGTCTTTCTTCATGCTTCTCTATTATAACTTCTTTTGTAACTGGTTCATCCTTTTCATCCAAACTTGATGTAGTCTCCACATGTAACACATGGTAATCAACAACAAGATCCGCGACATTCTCCACACTGACAAAGTCTTCTTCTTTAGTTTCTTTTGAAAGAGTAAACTCGTGAAGGAAAGACTTCAATTTCTCATCTTGTTGAAAAGATTCAAATTCCAAAGCAAGATTGCATACATCATTAAACGAGATATATGGACTTGATTTAACCTTTCGATAAATAGGCAAATTCAATCCACGAATAAATCTTCCAATTTTCATTGTTTCCGTCTCCTCCAAGTCACAAATAAGACGCAATCTATAAAATTTAGAAGTATACTCGGAAACACTCATAGTACCTTGAGAGAGGGATGTCATCTTCATTATACATTCGAATTTATAATGCAAAGGAATATATTTTGCACGAAGTTTCTTTTTCAGAGATGTCCAAGTCATAATCTTTTCTTTTCCAGATCTAACTCTTTTTGTGTTTAGATTATCAAACCACAAGCCTGCTTTCTTTGTAAGTTTAAGCGCTGCAATCTTGAATATTCTCATCTCAGTCCAACCTGTATAAGCAGAAATCTTGTCGACTTGTGTAACCCATTCAACAAAATCATCTATGCTACCCAAACCTGTAAAATAACCAAGATCTATACCAGGATCATAGACTTCATCACTATCTTTCACCTTAATTAAAATTTTATCCCATGCATCAAACCTCGATTCCGTTGAATTAACAAGATTTTGAGTACGTTTATCAATCTCATCCAATTTTCCAAGTAATTTTCTGAGCAATTCATCCGTAGCCATAAGAAAAATCTGAAAAAAAAAATTGGTGAACAGTGCCCGTGAACAGTGCCGATGAATAGTGCCCGTGAACAGTGCCTATGAACAGTAATTTTGTGAACAGTAACCCCCGGGGAACAGTACTCGTGAACAGTACTCGCGAATAGTAATTTTTTTTTTTTTGAAACCTAGATCTCCCAACAATTAAGAAATTGGAGAAAAAACCTTGGCTCTGATACCAAATTGATGTGGATCTCTCCACAAATAAAGAAAGAAGAAGAAGAAAAGGGATAAGAGAAGAAGAGGATATTTCAAAAGAACACGATCAATCCGGAAACGTGAACTTTGAATCTCAAATTGCTTAGATCAATCCAGAAACTAAGTAATTCGAATCTAACCTTCAAAACAATCCAGTAATTGAAGTTTAGAGGGAAGAAAAACTACTCATAGTTTATCTCAAAACAAAAGTTTTATATCATCCATTGTCTCCCTTAAAAGATTACATGAGAAGGGTATTTATAGGCTTAGACAATAACCCAAACCCAATAGGATTCCGAGAGAAATTCAATATCAGCTTGAATTAGCCAATATCTGAATCCTTCCAGGAAACAAATTTAAAAACCAAATCCGAATAGAAAAAAGATAAAAACCAAATCCAAATAGGAAAATAAAATCCTAAGTGCTTAAAACAAGAAAAACCCTTTCAAGTGAAAGGTAAAAACTTGCAAGCAAAATTCGAATTAATAATTATATAATAATCAACTACTTGTCCAACTTCATGTATCGCTCCTTTATTTCTTGTTGTCCAAGTAAGCTGCATAACCCATGTTTGCATCCTCTCCAATTGAACATCACCACAAGTACGCATAACCAAATCCAAATTAACATATTCATTCCTTGATCCTCATCAATAAGTTTGATGGTGGATTTCTTGTTAACCAATGCTTTCAATTCTGAAGGGAACGACTTATCTTCTCCCATCTGAAAGTATAGTAAGAAGTTAGTGGTCTTTGGAATGAGGCATGAAATCATAGGTAAAACTATTAGATGTTACCTATTTGAGGAGGTGCACAACTCTTTTTCCAATGACAGCTCTTACTTGCTGGTCATTCAGTATGATGTCAATGCAACCCGTGTTATCTGATGCCTTTACAGTTACCTTGAATCTATGTATATTGAAGAGGCCGAAGAAGGTATTAATTTCCTGTCAAATGTAGACATAAAATTCTGTGGTAGAGAAGTTTGTAATCTGTCACTTACATCTTATCGGGGCAAGGCAGGATAAGATTGCAATGCATACAGTATCATTGATCTTCCTCAAATTCTATTTCTCCAAAGCATTATGTGCAAATTGTCTTGTACCATGGATCGGTCTCTTCGACCACAATGATAATGAGGTGTGCACAAATTTATCTCTGCAAGTACATAAACTGTAATATTGAATGAAGAAAGAACTGGTACTTGTTTAGGTTTGTATTACCATGATGTATTCATTCCCCAGGCTTATAATCCTCGCAACATTAAGCATTTCCACCGCTGCATGTTTGTCCATTGCATACAATTCTTGTTGGAAAGCAGGTTGTGTCAGTCTAATGATATTTGGCGAATGTTGAAATTGTTAGATGCATGACATTAGTGTAAGGATTATGTCAATCTAATTTCTTTACTTACTTCTGTCTTAGCTGCATCGCACTGTAATGATTGTAGTTTATATAACATTGAGTCCAACCTACACTTGAAAGATCGACTTGATCTTGGAAGGGAAACATTTGTTTACACATGCACAATGTATATAGAGAAGCGTCAAAAAATGTAAAGAGGTTATGGATTCAATAATACACGGAATAACTTACTACTTTCATACCATTCCACAATCCTACTCGGCTACTTGCAATAATCAGTATAGTAGGTTTTTCATGAACTTCTTTCATCTGTACATCAAACATTTCAGCAAATGTCCCAGAAAGTGACATTGATTGTGGACCTACGCATTATTTCCGGTTTATTTGACGATTAAGGACGAAAATAACCTACAAATTTGGAAATGAAACGTAGAAGGAAAATGTAACCTTCCATCGGTGAGTATTAGCTTAACTTGCTTCTGAGCATCATTAAATTTGTTAACCAAATGTGTGAGTGGCTGATAAAATTTCATAATTCCAATTACATCTGTGCATACAATAATTTGAAATTGTTAGTTTCAGTTCAAGGTTTACATGTTAAAAACATTTATTTATTGATTTCACCTGCCAAGTGAGTTGTTTGTTTTGTAAGCTCCATCAGCTCGCTATGATCATAGAAATCAAAAGCATTATTTTCAATAGTACATGTACTTTCCTGAATCTCTTTAATTTGAGTGTCTTTTGAGAAAACAAACTACACATCAGTTGCGAGGCATAAGAACTTGTCATCGGGTTTGTATGCCTGAACAACAAACTTCCTAATGATATAGCACTTGCCCACAGTGAACTTCTCTCTTAGTGTGTCATCTGCGTTTCCAGGGATGAAAGCGTGCATCCTGCTTTTCTGGGGGGTTTGCAGGAAATGGACATTATATTCTGCAGCTGTATGTATAATAGTAAAAGTTCATAACATACTTTACCTTGTCATCTAAGAGAATGATGTTGAAACTTTTGAAAATCTCGCCCTTTGTTGTAGCTCATCTCCAGAACCTTGTAACTCTTACTCTGATTTTCCAATCAAACTTCCCAACTTTGAGGCTAGTTAGGTCGTCAAACTTTGCTTTGGACATGTTGCTCTTCACAGGGTAGGTACAATGCTCAATTGTTTGGTGGTTGAAAGTTCTCTGCTGTAAATAACTTTCATTATAGTCAGAGAAGCATAATGTGTTATGTTTAACACCTACCACCATTTGCAATTATGTTTGTTTTGATAACAGCATTTACTTACCCACAAATGTAAATGATGAAGGAAAATTTTATTTATTTTCCTTTATATTTGATTTTGGTGTGCTTTTAAATTACCTATTTGTTTTTTCCAAATGGAAAAAATGAACAATTATTCTGTCACACTTTATCTTTTATAGCTTGCAGCCGTAGGTGGACAATTTTGTAAATCTTGTATTCTTGTAAGGTGTTTGTAATGTATGCTAATTTCTTTGTAATTACTTGTTATTTGGCGTTGGCAATATGGGCAACTACTTCTTTCATATCTTATCATAATTAAATGCATTCAATTACAACTGATGTTCTTAACAAAATAGATAATGACATTGTCTGAATAGTTACAACTACAAATATTGGCTTTACGTAGACAAAATTCCCCATGTAAATGAATCTCCTGAGTCTCTTCACTTAGCCTTCTTTTTCTGGAGAAAGTTTATTGATGGTCAGACAACAAAATTAGGGATATTATGACATGTTATCAAATGTCAAATTCAGGTTACATACTTTGTCTAATTTAGGCTCCTTCTTAATCTGACCTTCTTCATCAAATGGTACTGGTGCGTGAAGTTTCCTTGCTCGAACCTTCTTGCTTGTAGATTTGGCTGTGTTCAGGGCTTGCATTAATGTATCTTCGTTCAGTGATACCTACATGCAAGAAGGTAGTCATACATTAGACGTTTTTTAAACCTATATTATACTTTTCATGCTAATCTCTTACATTCATAGTTGACATTTCATTTGTCTCAACAGTTTGGTTAGAAGACGGAGTGAAGCTCCCACCAGATTCATTTTCGTTACCAATTCCAGTTGCTTCGTACACTTCTGAAGCTTTCATGACATTTTCCTCTTTAATGATGACCGTCATTTTGTATTTCTGCTTCTCAAACATTCTAAAAAATGGCGGGAATTGTTGTTCTCCCAGTTCCTACACGTGTAAATGACTGGTTTCAGTAAAATGTATGTATTAGTTTATAAAATTATAATGTTGGAGGTTAACCTCTTTGTCTGGAGAATACAGATCTTCAACAATTTTCTGTGAAATTTGAGCAATAGATTCGCGAGGTAAAACTATTGTCAACGATCCAGTGTCATCCAAGCATTTTGTTTCCAACCAAAACTGTATTACAAAGAAACTGATTATGCATGCAAAAACTGGTCAATGTTCATGGTATTGTAAGTTAATTACTTGTCATATTACCTTCTTCTGGGATGTGGTATGATCCTCTTACAATTTTGACATTTGAATTTGTCAACTATGAATGGAACTTCAAGGAGACATCTTGTGCATTTTGTTAGGTACCAATTAGCATCCTCATTAACCTTGTCAATCACAACTTCGCACACAACTTCCCTCTGAAAAGGAATATCATAAGTTAGTTCCTCTCCAATGACAATAACAATACCACCTAAATAATTACAGTACCTGAATATGTGTTTCAGTTAACAGACTAATATCTCTCACAGTTAGTGTCTGTTTGGTGTCTTCTTCATCAACATCAGACATTTCAGTCATTTCATCGCATCTGAAGGCATTGCATATCATAAATAGGAAGGTATATTATATTTTTTAAATTTTCTTAAGTAAAAAATTAACCTGTTTATGAGGTCATCAACACTGTAATGATCGGGATTGATAAAATCCTTGTTGCAGGGTAGTTTGTAAGGTGTGCTCTGCCTATATCCGTAATGCATATTATTACTCAGCATTTTAACTTAATTACGTAATACAAATCATTATGAGGGTTGTTAGATATATTTGATAATGTCATGGCTAATATGTTTTATGTTTAGCTTTCAGATCTTGTGTGAACAGGATAGATCAGTACTTAACTGTTGATCAGTACTTATACTGGAAGTCAGGACTTAAGGATATCAGTACTTGTATTATCAGGAGATAATCATCAGAAGATAGATATCAGAACTTAAGTGCTGAAGGACAATCAGATAAGGACAGTAGATGATTAAAGGAAAGAAGATCGAGATAAACATAAGAAGAGATATGCATGAAGAAGGAATTCCGTGAAGAATGGAATACTTGGAATAGAAGATATCTGATTGATATATTTTAGGAAGCAGAATTATATTCCATATCAATTAGCGATTATCTTGTAACTGTGTAGTATATAAACACAGACATAGGGTTTACACTAGAAGTGTTATCATTATCGAAGTTATTATTCTATATAACCCTAGCAGCTCTCGTGATATTTGTTCATCACTGAGAGGTAACAGTTCCATACTGTAACAGAGTTTATTGTTTCAATAAAGTTTGTTTTCTGTTACTTAAGTTCTTTAAGTTCGATTTGAGTGTACTATACACTGTATTCACCCCCTCTACAGTGTGTGTGTGACCTAACAATTGGTATCAGAGCCTATCTATTAACATACATACAGTTAAAGATCCAAACACAATCATGTTGGAACAGAAACTCCAACTAAGCCTACTAAAACTGAGGAACCACCGAAGACACAAATTCAGAGTCGGTATGAGACCATCAGAGTCCCCATACCGAGACCATCTGAATATCCCATATGGAAGGTAAGGATGACCATGTTCCTGGAAGCAACAGATCCAGAATACCTTGATAGAATCAAGGAAGGTCCTCACAAACCAACCAAACTCGCTGTTGCAGTTGCAGGTGAAACAGCAATAACCGTACCAAAGGAGAAGAGTGATTATACTGCTGAGGACATAGCATCAATTGCTAAGGATGCTAAGGTACGACACTTACTGCATAGTGCCATTGATAATGTAATGTCAAACAGGGTAATCAACTGCAAGACTGCTAAAGAGATATGCGATGCTCTGTAAACAAGATGTCAGGGAACTGACACAATTAAGAAGAACAGGAAGACAATACTCACTCAAGAGTATGAACACTTTGACTCAAAGACTAATGAGTCATTGAATGATTTATATGATAGATTTGTCAAACTTTTGAATGATTTGTCATTGGTTGATAAAGAGTATGATCTTGAAGATTCAAACCTTAAGTTCCTGTTAGCTCTTCCTGAATGCTGGGATTTGAAGGCAACGACAATAAGAGACAACTACAATCTTGATGAAACAACTCTTGACGAAATCTATGGAATGCTCAAGACACACGAGCTGGAGATGGAACAAAGAAGCAAGAGGAAAGGAGGAAAGTCAAGGACAGTTGCTCTTAAGGCTGAAGAAGAATTCCCCAAAGCAGCTTCCTCAAAGAAAGACAAGGGTAAAGCTCTTTTCATAAAGTCTGATACTGAGTCATCAAGTTCTGAGAGTGATGATGACTCAGATTCTGAAAGCTTGCCTGAGACTGATGCTGATAAGGAGATGATGAAGCTGTGTGCTCTTATGGTGAAAGGAATCACAAAGATTGCATACAGGAAGTTCAGGAAGGGAAAGAAGTTTTCCAGGAAAAGCATAAGTTCTGATAAGAAGAATTTCAGAAGATCTGAAGGCAGAGGAGGAAAGTCTGACAGAGGAGATTACACCAATGTTAAATGCTATAATTATGGTGGGAAAGGCCACATATCTCCTGACTACAAGAAGGTAAAGGGTGACAGAGGCAAGGCTCTTGTCACAAAGCAGAAAAGCTGGACAGACACTTCAGACTCTGAAAGTGAGGAGAACTATGCATTGATGGCAAATGCTGATAAAGAAAGTGCTGAGAGCAGTTCTGAAGCTGCTGAAACAAAGGGCAACAGGAAAAATATTCTAGTTCTGGACAGTGGATGTTCAGGTCATAAGACTGGAAATAAGGCCCTGCTATCAGACTTTGTGGAGAAAGTTGGCCCAAGTGTTTCTTATGGAGATGGCAATATTGGAAAAACATTGGGATATGGCAATATCAATCTTGGGAATGTCATCATTAAAGAAGTAGCTCTGGTCTCAGGACTTAAACACAACCTTCTGAGTATAAGTCAAATCTGTGACAGAGGTTATCATGTTGATTTCTTTGAAGAACACTGTGAAATTGTGAGTAAATCTAAAGGCAAAGTTGTTCTGAAAGGATATAGACGTGGTAACATTTATGAAGCTAAGCTTTCAACAAGTACTGATGGCTCTGCAATCTGTCTGTTAAGTAGAGCATCAATTGACGAAAGCTGGAATTGGCATAAGAAACTCTCTCATTTAAATTTCAACAATATAAATGAACTGGTCAAGAAAGATCTTGTGAGAGGATTGCCAAAAATAGTATTTGCTCCTGATGGTCTTTGTGATTCATGTCAGAAAGCCAAACAAAGAAAATCTTCATTCAAGAGCAAGACTGAATCATCAATTCTTGAGCCTTATCATCTTATACATGTTGATCTATTTGGTCCAGTAAATGTCATGTCTATTGCAAAGAAGAAGTATGCGTTGGTCATAGTGGATGAGTTCACCAGATACACATGGGTGTATTTCTTGCACACAAAAAGTGAAACTGCATCTATCTTGATTGATCATGTCAAACATCTGGATAAAATGGTCAAAAATTCTGTGAAAATTTTAAGGAGTGATAATGGCACTGAGTTCAAGAATTTGATAATGGAAGAGTTCTGCAAAAGCCATGGAATAAAGCAGGAATTTTCTGCTCCTGGAACTCCACAGCAAAATGGAGTTGTTGAAAGGAAGAATAGAACTCTCATTGAAGATGCACGTACAATGCTTGAAGAAGTAAAGCTTCCAACCTATTTCTGGGCTGAAGCTGTGCAGACTGCTTGTTTTACTCAAAATGCAACACTCATTAACAAGCATGGAAAAACACCATATGAGATGGTGAAGAAAAAGAAGCCAAATCTGAAATATTTTCATGTTTTTGGATGCAAGTATTTTGTTCTCAAGACTCATCCTGAACAGCTATCAAAGTTTGATCTAAAAGCTGATGAAGGAATCTTTGTTGGATATCCACTTTCCATAAAAGCCTTCAGAGTCTATAATTTGAGAACAAAAGTGGTCATGGAATCTATCAATGTCTCTTTTGATGACAAGAAGATCACTGGTCTTAAAGATTTCGTTGACCATGATCAGCTGAGATTTGAAAATGAAGACTCATATTCTGATACTGAAAATCCTGACAGTCTAAGTCCTGATACTACAAACTCTGACGGATTAAACTCTGATGTTATTGAAACTGTGGTGACTATGTTAAAGGAAGATGCACCTATGCAGGGGGAGCATACTCAAGATCCTACCACATCTCAAGAAACATCAGAACATGCATCTGGCTCTTCAAGTTCTGATTCGTCAAGTTCTAATAAGCCAAGTTCTGATAGTGCTGAAAATCTAAATACTGAAGAATCCAACTCAGAGAGCATAGTTTCAGGGGGAGCATCAGAAAATGAAAATGAAGATAGCATGGATCATGGGGGAGCATCCAATTCTAGAGAAAACATTCCATCTGCAAGGAAGTGGACAAAATCACATATACCTGATTTGATAATTGGAAATCCTGATGCAGGTGTCAGAACTAGAACAGGTACTTCAAATGAGTGTCTATACAATTCTTTTCTCTCTCAGACTGAGCCAAAGAAAGTAGAAGAAGCTCTTCAAGATGCTGATTGGGTGCAAGCAATGCAGGAAGAGTTGAATGAATTTGAAAGAAACAAAGTCTGGACCCTAGTGCCAAGACCAAAGAATAGATCTGTTGTTGGTACAAAGTGGGTATTCAAATACAAAACTGACAGTGATGGCATAATTACAAGGAATAAGGCAAGGCTGGTTGCAAAAGGATATTTTCAACATGAGGGAATTGATTATGATGAAACATTTGCACCAGTTGTTAGGTTAGAAGCCATAAGGATATTTTTGGCTTATGCTGCTCACAAAAAGTTTACTGTCTTTCAAATGGATGTGAAAAGTGCTTTTCTCAATGGAGAATTGGAGGAAGAGGTATATGTTGAACAACCTCCAGGTTTTGTAGATACCAAACATCCAGATTATGTCTACAGGCTTGATAAAGCACTTTATGGACTTAAACAAGCTCTTAGAGCATGGTATGAGACTTTAGCTCAGTTTCTTCTGGAAAGTGGATTCAACAGAGGGACAATAGACAAAACACTGTTCTACCTCAACCATGAAAAGGACTTACTTCTGGTCCAGATTTATGTTGATGATATCATTTTTGGATCTACAAATGACAAACTTTGCAAGAAGTTTGCCAAACTAATGCAGTCAAGATATCAGATGAGTATGATGGGGGAACTTAGCTATTTTTTGGGCCTTCAAGTCAAGCAGAATGAGGAAGGCACTTTTATTTGTCAAACCAAGTACACCAGAAACTTGCTAAAGAAATTTGGAATGCAAGATTGTTCAAGTGCATCCACTCCAATGGCCACTGCAACAAAACTGGATAAGGATACCGGTAAATCAGTAGATATTACTGACTACAGAGGTATGATTGGCTCTCTACTCTATCTAACTGCTAGTAGACCTGATATCATGTATGCTACCTGTCTTTGTGCAAGATTTCAAGCAGATCCAAGAGAACCTCACTTAACAGCTGTAAAAAGAATCTTTAAGTATCTTAAAGGAACAGCTGCTCTGGGATTATGGTATCCTAGAGAATCAGATTTTAAACTAATAGGTTACTCAGATGCAGATTTTGCAGGTTGCAAAATTGACAGGAAAAGCACAAGTGGAAGCTGCCAATTTCTTGGAGGCAGATTGGTTTCTTGGTACAGCAAGAAACAAAAGTCAATTTCCACATCAACTGCAGAAGCAGAGTATATTGCTGCAGGAAGCTGTTGTGCACATATTCTTTGGATGAAGAATCAGTTACTGGATTATGGGTTAACATATTTCAAAATCCCTATTTACTGTGATAATCAAAGTGCTATTGCTATGACAGGTAATCCAGTTCAACACTCTATGACAAAGCACATCAGCATCAGGTACCACTTCATCAGGGAACATGTGGATGAAGGTACAGTGGAATTGCATTTTGTTCCCACAGATCAACAGTTGGCAGATATCTTCACAAAACCATTATGTGAAGCTACTTTTACAAGATTGGTAAATGAACTTGGAATGGTTTCAGGTTCCTTCTCTAAATCTGCTTAGACTTGTTCTGTGTTATCAGACTTTATGCTCAATATTTACAGAATTAATCTCATTGTGTATTCTGTGCTTAATTGCTAAATATTTTTAAGTACTGACTGTTGTCTGATACATATTTCTCAACTCTGATAAGTGATATGTCTGTTTCCGTAATTATTCAATCCTATGAGGATAACTGTGCTAGATAACTGACCTAGTAGTCTTCAATAAACAAATGATTCCATGGAAGAAGTAATTATTTCAGTGGAAATCTTATGACACTAGCAAATTCTGATAACTGAGCTTAGTTCAGTTCACTTTGAATATCTTATTACTAAGTCATAAATTAGAATAATGCTACTCATCTGTTAAGTTCTGATACTAGTAAAACTACTGAATGTACTAAGTGTTGATAAACCTCCCTTATCAAAAGAAAAAGCAAAAAGATCAAAGAATAAAATCAGGTACTCCTTTGAGATCTAGAGTAAAAATGTGGAAGGGACGACCCAAGTGCATTGCTGGTATTAAGTAAATATGCATCAGAAAAGCAAAATATTTTCTTGGTGACTTTTCACACTCTATGATTACTGGAGAAATACTCTGAAAATAGCATAAATTCTGATAAACAGTCGTGACTCACTTACACTGAGAAGCCACTGTAAAATAGAATTTCAAAAGATGCATAAAATTAGCACAAAATAGTTGAGGTGGACTCAAGCATAAACTCATTCTTCAGTCGGTTTCAGGATAATGACAGATCTTTAGCAAAATTTTAGTTATGCCTTATTTCTAAGATGTACTGCAGTGAATCAGACTTTACTCTTTGTCTGTTTTTAGCTTAATGCACACACTAATCACTCCATCTGAATGATGAAAATTTCTGTGGTGGTCTATGTTATTTTCGATAAACAGTCAGTGTGTCCTTATTGCACAAATTCTGAGGACAAGTTCTAAGTTACACGTTCTGATGATTAAGTTCTGACGTCCATAACTCAGAACTTGTATGAGTATTTACTAAGATGGGCATTCCTTTTTCGACTTAAGAAATTATGTTCTGATGACTGTTAAGTTCTGGTATAGGTCTAAGTTCTGATTTCTCAGTCTAATCCTTTACTTGGCTTATCTTTGAATAAAATTTGATAACAGTCTCAATTTGTACTCGAATATGTTGAAGTAGAAGATTAATAGTCACTGTGATTAGGATTAATGGTATTTGTACTTGAACAGACCACTGTTTCTTGTGTCTTGTGTGGTCTAGACCATGCTTCCTCTTTCCAATGACTGTTATTCTTTTTCAAAGTCTAGGGAGACGAGGTAGAATTAATTCTACCTGTCAGCATTAAATATCTTTGCATCTCTTGGCATTCTCTTGCCTATATAAGCAACCACTTCACATCAGTCTTTCCATCACATTCTTCTCACACACTTATCCTCCTTCTTCTGTCAAAAACACAATGGTTCGATACAACATGTTTTTTAACACACAAACCTTCACAATGGAGCTCAGTTGTGCCGAGTGGCAGCAGGAGTGGCATATAACAGCCATTCCTGAGGAGTTCTGGGACTCTGTCCCACAGGAGGTGCTGGCTCACCTTCTATTCTTCGAGATGGATTATCATCGCCATCTGGAGCGCCTGGAGGAGGAAAGGCGGGAAGCTATCCGTCAGCAAGAGCGAATCATACGACTCACCATCTTATTCGTTGATGATAGGAAGAGGAAGATGACTTAATCTTGTCTTCTTCCTGTTCTTCTTCATCCTCAGCTTTGTCAGGCTTCTTAGCCAGGACTAAAGCTGTTGATGTTAGGATTAGAAGCTTAGGGAAAATCTTATATAAGTATTGATGTAATTTCCATTTCATAAATGTATTGACTTGATATATTAATGAAAACTGTTTTTACTTCAAGATTGTGTCTCTGAGTTATTATATCTTGTGTTGATAAATCCTGATTGATATTCTGATGACCATTTAAATTGTACTTTTAGTTAAGTTCTGATTCTCTGTCAGCACTTATTCATCGACATTATCTCGGTCATTTTTAACATGATTTATTTTCAGAATATTAATGTTGCAGTGCCAAATAATTTAATCAGTGATAACGGGTTAAAATTTGAATTGTTTCCCTTGATAAATGGAACAGTTTTTCCTTGAAACTCGGCAAATGGGTAAGTCATGATTACTGCTTTCTCGAGCCCAGTAACTATCCGTTATTACTGCATATCTGACAGGTGTCCAACGGTAATATTTTTTTTATAAGTACAGCAGATAGAAGATTTCTTTAATCTTTTTAATTTCTTCATCTTCTATCTCTCTTCTTACTTTTACTCTCCTTCACTTTACTATTTCCGTTGTTTTCATACAGATATTATATCAAACACCTATCAGGCATACTTAACTCTAATTTTTTTCACATGGCACCAAAGGATTTAATCATTGATGGAGCTAAGTTTGTTCCAAACAACTATGCTGCAATTCTTGATCATGCTGAAGCTCCATCTGAATTGCACTTTGTGCAAGATCTTCTTGCACATAGTGAGGTTGGGTACGCCTTAACTCAGCCTGAATTATTTTCAAGTCAACAAGTTCTGAGGTTCTGGAGGACTGGCGTTTTTGATGATGGTGGTAACCGTGGAACTCCCAGTATTATCTTCCAAGTGGGTGATTCATCTTTTGTAGTCACTCCTGGTACATTACGCAGGGCTTTACATCTTCCAGAGGATTGTACTTTCTCAGTTCCAGAGGACTCAGCCCTTAGGGAGTTTATGGCTGCATTGGGATATGAAAAGAGTCTGACGAAACTTGGACAGTTGAAACGGGCTA
The DNA here is from genome assembly GCF_009905375.1 of Apium graveolens. NCBI lineage: Eukaryota > Viridiplantae > Streptophyta > Magnoliopsida > Apiales > Apiaceae > Apium > Apium graveolens. The sequence continues at coordinate 292,538,280 of NC_133652.1, read as the reverse complement.
ATATCAGAAGAGAATGGAGTTTCTTCTTTGATTGCATCACCAAAGCTTTTGGAAATAAATGTTCGAATTTTGATGCTATTCCCATTATGAGTCAGCACATCGGGTATGCAATTATCAATCAAACTCATTTTGATTTTGCAACTGCTTTAATTGGTTTTATTGGGGATAGGATGACAGAGGATCGAGATGTTGTTTATTTTGCTAGATTCTGTCAACTTATTTACACTTATTGTACTGATGAACCTCAGTTAGTCAGCACCCAAACCCCACCTTTTAAGGTTGCAAAAAGGTACTTTAATGATCTGGTAAATGCTGATACTAAGAAGAAAATGGTTAGACCATTACAGATTCCTAAGTTTGTAAAACAGATCCTAGTAAATGCTGATCCTGATACCTATAGATCTGTTTACTCTGATGTTCAACCACCTCCAACCACCCAAAATCCATCAACCTCAGTACCTACCTCTCATTCTACTCAACCTACCCTCAGAACTTATCTCAAATCCTATCTCTCCACTTCACAGACTGCTCAACCTTCTTCTTCAGCACCTACTGTGAAGCCTACATCCTCTAAGCCAAAGAGAACAAAGACTGTTTCTCAAACACCTCAAAAGAGGAGGAGAATTACTTTGAGAGATGAATCAGATTCTGACGATCAGATTCCTTCTTCAGAACCTGTGGTAGATGAAGCTGAGAAGGCAACTTCTCAGAAGGATTCTGCAATTGGGGGTTCTAGGCTTCTCAAGAGGCTTAGACGTATGACAGTTCCTGAAACTCCCAAGGAATCCAAATCAACAAGGAAGTACAAGAAACAGAGGGCACAAAGGCCAGTTTCAGATGATGAGGAGGAAGCAGCTAAGGAAGGGGATCAGGAATCTCTGATCTCACAAGACAAGGAATTTGCTCCAGTCACTTCTTCTCCATCAACTCCATCTCAGGAAGCTGTATCTGACAAGGCTAATTCACCTTCTGTGTCTCTTGTTGATTCAGGCACAAGTGCTGAAATTGATATTCAGAACCTGGTTGTGCCTGAAATACTTTTCTTAGAAGCTCCAACAGCAAATAATCCTTCCACAACACCTGTTACTGATGTTGTTCAAACTCCTGAGTTATCACCAACACCTTCTCTGCATCAAGATGCTGATGATCAGATTTTAGGTGAGCATCAGGATATGGCTGTTGATCAGAACTTAGTATCAGATCAGCAATTAGAGGATGTTGAAGCCTCCATTGCTACTCACACTGTTGTCTTATCAGAAGATACTGATTCTCTAAGTTCTGATGCTGCAAATGTTGGAGATACTGGTGAGGCTGCTACAACTGTAGATGCTGATGAAGCAGGTCCTTCAGGACATACTCCTCCACTGACTCTTCCTAAGTCTGAACTGGTAAAGGAGTTTGTTATCAGGGATGCACCAGTACCTTGGAGTGAAACTCCTGCAGGTCAGGAGTGGACTAAGGAATGGAACTCGGTTTCATGTGTTCCAAATGCTTTACATCTTGCTGAGCACTTGACTAAAGCTGATGAAATGTTACATTCTGATGATTTTAAAACCCAGCTTAGAGTCACTGCATTGAGTACTAAACATCTACAAGGCCTTCATTCCAACACTCATGCAGAGCTACACAAGATTCAGGAGAACTTTATCAAACAGGAACAAGTTTGGAAAATTGATAAGAAAAAGTTCTTCCAACCTACCATTGACAGGGTTGCTTATATTGAGAAAACTCAAGAGAAGCAACAAGCTCAGATTGATCAAATTCTGACAAATCAAGCTTCTCAGCAATCGCAACTTACTGAAATCCAGACCTCAGTGGAACTACTTATCTCTCTTTTATTACCTGCTGATGCCAAAAAGGGGGAGAAGGTAATTAAGTCCAAATACAAAACCAACAAGACACTGCAAGGAAAGGATGATGGAAAAGATGACCAAGGAAACTCTGGAATGGGTAGAGGTCATAGTCAAGGTAGAAGGTTTACATCAAGACAAGCTAGTCACAGAACAAGTTCCGATACTGGGAAAAGAATAAGTTCTGCTGCTGGTAAAAGGATAAGTTCTGATGAACTTCTAGATCTTGATGAGGAAATGTCAAGACAGTTATTTCTTCAAGAAAATCCAGGGATGGACTTGGAAAGTTTAAAGGAAGAAGAAGCCAGACTTAAATCAGAGAAAATCACATCTAAATCTGAAGCTTCTGGTAAAAAGTTACTTCCAAAACCTAAAGGCATTGTGATCAAAGAAAGGATACATACTGAAGAAATTTTGGCTAGATCACAACCACAGATAGATCCAAGATCCAAGGGTAAAGAAAAGGTTGGTGAACCTATCAAGCCTTATGTACCTCCTGAGGAAGAAGAAATTACTGATGGAAAAGATGATCTTGCTCTGACTTCAAGAAAAGTTCTTAAAACAACCTCTGACATGGCTCAAGTTGTTCAGAGTCAAGAAATTGTAAGTTCTGATATTCAGAAGAAGCAAGTAACCTCTGACAGTGCTCAAGTTAACTTGATATCAGAAAATAGATCTAAAACACTCCTACCAGGATTCACTAAAGCAAAACAGACTCAATCTTTGAAGACTACTCCAAGTGGTTTTGAAGCAAGAGTAGTTACTGGAAAGGAAGCTAGAGATAAAACTGGATTGGGAAGTGCTGATGAAAGAAGAGTACACAACACTACCGATGATCCAACTTCCTTGAGTGAACCAGGTATTGGAGCAACTCCTGAGAGATTGAATCAACTGGAATCTGTACAGATGGTTTACCATACCTACTTGAAAGAATACATCATGTTGTATTTCATGACAGATGGTAGGGTTTATCATATAAGACAAAATGCCATTCCTTTGAAGTATTTTGAAGAATTGGAGCATGTACTTTTCTTACTTCAAGTGGATGACAGAATAACAGAGACTGCTGCAAACTACTTAAAAGAACAGATTCAGAGACAGAAAAGGCTTTATTCTGTTAAGTCTGACAGCAGATATGTTCCAAAGTACAGAGATCACAATGGTGATATTGTTGATATGAAGCCTAATACTGCACAGATCAGAACGTATCTTGGTATTAAGGGACTTGAATTCAATCTTGAATCTGACAAAGCTTATGTCATAAGACTAGATCAGGAGTTAAGGAAAGCAAAGATTAATGATCTCAGAGCTGTAATCTTTCAAACTGGTGAAGATACTGCAGAGCTTAAAGGTGTTAAAAGGAGAATGATTGATGAACTAAGATATGCTGAGAAATGTTTGTTGAAGAACTATCTCAGAACAACTCCTGACATCAGAGAGATCAGAAGATGATGAATCCAAGTCGAAGATCTACAACTGCTTAAATTCTGATATTTATACAGATTGAAGTTGTTATCAGAAGTTGAAATTGGTAAAACTTTAAGGACTGTAAGTTGTAGTTATCTAGTCTATTTCTCATGCATTTGTACTTAATATTTTTGACATCATCAAATATCTGTTTAACTTGTATATTTTGTTAATTTATAAGTTGGGGGAGATTGTTAGATATATTTGATAATGTCATGGCTAATATGTTTTATGTTTAGCTTTCAGATCTTGTGTGAACAGGATAGATCAGTACTTAACTGTTGATCAGTACTTATACTGGAAGTCAGGACTTAAGGATATCAGTACTTGTATTATCAGGAGATAATCATCAGAAGATAGATATCAGAACTTAAGTACTGAAGGACAATCAGATAAGGACAGTAGCTGATTAAAGGAAAGAAGATCGAGATAAACATAAGAAGAGATATGCATGAAAAAGGAATTCCGTGAAGAATGGAATACTTGGAATAGAAGATATCTGATTGATATATTTTAGGAAGCAGAATTATATTCCATATCAATTAGCGATTATCTTGTAACTGTGTAGTATATAAACACAGACATAGGGTTTACACTAGAAGTGTTATCATTATCGAAGTTATTATTCTATATAACTGTTAGATATATTTGATAATGTCATGGCTAATATGTTTTATGTTTAGATTTCAGATCTTATTTGAACAGAACAAATCAGTACTTAACTGATCAGTACTTATACTGGACGTCAGAACTTAAGGGATATCAGTACTTATGTTATCAGGAGATAAGCATCAGGAGATAGATATCAGAACTTAAGTGCTGAAGGACGATCAGATAAGGACAGTAGCTGATTAAAGTTAAGAAGATCAAGATAAACATAAGAAGAGATATGCATGAAGAAGGAATTCCGTAAAGAATGGAATACTTGGAAGGAAAGATATCTGATTGATATATATTAGGAAGCAGAATTATATTCCATATCAATTAGCGATTATCTTGTAACTGTGTAATATATAAACACAGACATAGGGTTTACACTATAAGTGTTATCATTATCGAGAATATTATTTACTGTAACCCTAGCAGCTCTCGTGATATTTTGTTCATCACTGAGAGATAACAGTTCCAGATTGTAACAGAGTTTATTGTTTCAATAAAGTTTGTTTTCTGTTACATAAGTTCTTGAAGTTTGATTTGATTGTAATAAACACTGTATTCACCCCCTCTACAGTGAAAGTGTGACCTAACAAGTGGTATCAGAGCCTTCTGTTAACACACATACAGTTAAAGATCCAAACACAATCATGTCTGACACAGAAACTCCAACTAAGCCTACCAAAACTGAGGAATCATCAAAGACATCAACTCAGAGTCGATATGAGACTATCAGAGTTCCCATATTGAGACCATCTGAATATCCCATATGGAAGGTAAGGATGACCATGTTTCTGGAAGCAACAGATCCAGAATACCTTGATAGAATCAAGGAAGGGCCTCACAAACCTACCAAGCTCGCTGTTGTAGTTGCAGGTGAAGCAGCAAAGACCGTACCAAAGGAAAAGAGTGATTACACTGCTGAAGATATAGCATCTATTGCTAAGGATGCCAAGGTACGACACTTATTGCATAGTGCCATTGATAATGTAATGTCAAACAGGGTAATCAACTGCAAGACTGCTAAGGAGATATGGGATGCACTGGAGACAAGGTGTCAAGGAACTGAAACAGTTAAGAAGAACAGGAAGACAATACTCACTCAAGAGTATGAACACTTTGACTCTAGGACTAATGAGTCATTGACTGATGTATATGATAGATTTGTCAAACTCTTGAATGACTTGTCATTGGTTAATAAGGAGTATGATCTTGAAGATACAAACCTTAAATTCCTGTTAGCTCTTCCTGAATGTTGGGATTTGAAGGCAACAACAATAAGAGACAACTACAATCTTGATGAAACAACTCTTGATGAAATCTATGGAATGCTCAAGACTCATGAACTTGAGATGGAACAAAGAAGCAAGAGGAAAGGAGGAAAGTCAAGGACAGTTGCTCTCAAGGCTGAAGAGGAATCCCCCAAACCACCTTCCTCAAAGAAAGACAAGGGTAAAGCTCTTATCATAAAGTCTGATACTGAGTCATCAAGTTCTGAGAGTGATGATGACTCAGATTCTGAAAGCTTGCCTGAAACTGATGCTGATGAGGAGATGATGAAGCTGTGTGCTCTTATGGTGAAAGGAATCACAAAGATTGCATACAGGAAGTTCAGGAAGGGAAAGAAGTTTTCCAGGAAAGGCATAAGTTCTGATAAGAAGAATTTCAGAAGATCTGAAGGAAGAGGAGGAAAGTTTGACAGAGGAGATTACGCTAATGTTAAATATTATAATTGTGGTGAGAAAGGCCACATATCTCCTGATTGCAAGAAGACCAAGAGTGACAAAGGCAAAGCTCTTGTCACAAAGCAGAAAAGCTGGACAGACACCTCAGACTCTGAAAGTGAGGAGAACTATGCATTGATGGCAAATGCTGATAAATCAAGTTCTGAGAGCAGTTCTGAAGCTGCTGAAACAAAGGTACCTCAGACTACTTATGCTTTTCATACTGATGATATTAATGAGTTGAGAAGATATCTTAAAACCATGTTTGTTAGTTATAGAGATCAAACTTTAACATGTGAAAGATTAACTTCTGAAAATCTTGCTTTTAGGAAAAGAAATGATTTCTTAGAAAAAGAGTTAGTCATGTTCCATCAAACTCAGAAGGATAGAGATGATGCTTTTTATGTTAGGGATGAAGTGCTAAAAATGAATGAATCTCTAAAAACTGAGTTAGAAAAGGAGAGAGAGATTATCAGAACTTGGACTAACTCTGGCAAAACAACTCAAAATTTGCTAAGCAGTGGAAACTGGAAAGAGGGCTTAGGTTATGGAGAAAATAAAAATGAAAAAGGAACTGTAGAAATTAAGCATAAGCAAAAGCCGAAGTTAAAACCTGTTAAGTTTGTAACTGAAAAATCTGAAAATGAGAAATCAGAAGTTAAAAAGGAATCAGCTTCTGACAAACTAAAACAGGAAAAGACAGCTGAAGTTAACATAGGCTTAATGACAAAGAAGCAGCTTAAGCATAAGCTGAAAGATGTTAAGAATGCAAACAAGGTAAAATCACCTAGGAAAAACAGGAATGGAAAGGAAGGTGTGAATAAAAGCAATAACTATAAATCTGTTCCTGATGCTCCTAGGAAAGCGTGTCATAACTGTGGAAGTTCTAACCATCTGGCTTCTTTTTGCAGGAAGAATAAGAATATTAACTCCTTATCTACAAAATCAGGAGTTAAGAGTCAGTCTGTTAGATACAAACCACAAGATCCTTGTTTTCATTGTGGTAGTTTATGGCATTCCATTTATACTTGTAAGGAATATCATAGTTTGTACTATGATTATTATCAAATAAAACCTTCTTTAAAGAAAGTTTCTGTTGTTCCTTCTAGTGTAAGTTCTGATTCAAAGTCTGGTAGTATAAGTTCTGATAAGAAAACTGTTAACATAAAATCTAATGCTAAATCCGCTGCAAATGTTAACAAACCTAAAAAGGCCAAAGGATCCAAGCAAGTCTGGGTCCTTAAAACTAATAATTAGTGGTCTTTTTGATTGCAGGGCAACAGGAAAAATATTTTAGTTCTGGACAGTGGATGTTCAGGACATATGACTGGAAATAAGGCCCTGCTATCAGACTTTGTGGAGAAAGCTGGCCCAAGTGTTTCTTATGGAGATGGCAACATTGGAAAAACTTTGGGATATGGCAATATCAATCTTGGGAATGTCATCATTAAAGATGTAGCTCTGGTCTCAGGACTTAAACACAACTTACTGAGTATAAGTCAAATCTGTGATAGAGGTTATCATGTTGAGTTTTTTGCAGAACATTGTGAAATAGTTAGTAAATCTAAAGAAAAAATTGTTCTGAAGGGATTCAGGCGTGGTAACATTTATGAAGCTAAGCTTTCAACAAGTTCTGATGGTTCTGCAATCTGTTTAGTGAGTAGAGCCTCAACTGAAGAAAGCTGGAATTGGCACAAGAAACTCTCTCATTTAAACTTCAACAAGATAAATGAACTGATCAAGAAAGATCTTGTGAGAGGACTGCCAAAATCAGTGTTTGTTCCTGATGGTCTTTGTGACTCATGTCAGAAGGCTAAACAAAGAAAATCTTCGTTCAAGAGCAAGACTGAATCATCAATTCTTGAGCCTTATTATCTACTTCATGTTGATCTATTTGGTCCAGTGAATGTCATGTCTATTGCAAAGAAGAAATATGCGTTGGTCATAGTAGATGAGTTCACCAGATACACATGGGTGTATTTCTTGCACACAAAAAGTGAAACTGCATCTATCCTGATTGATCATGTCAAACATCTGGATAAATTGATCAAAGATTCTGTGAAAATTTTGAGGAGTGATAATGGCACTGAATTCAAGAATCTGATAATGGAAGAGTTCTGCAAAAATCATGGAATAAAGCAGGAATTTTCTGCTCCTGGAACTCCACAGCAAAATGGAGTTGTTGAAAGGAAGAATAGAACTCTCATTGAAGCTGCACGAACAATGCTTGAAGAAGCAAAGCTTCCAACCTATTTCTGGGCTGAAGCTGTGCAGACTGCTTGTTTTACTCAAAATGCAACACTCATTAACAAGCATGGAAAAACACCATATGAGATGGTGAAAAACAAGAAGCCAAATCTCAAATACTTTCATGTATTTGGATGTAAGTGTTTTGTTCTCAAGACTCATCCTGAACAGCTATCCAAGTTTGATCTAAAAGCTGATGAGGGAATCTTTGTTGGATATCCACTTTCTACAAAAGCCTTCAGAGTCTATAATTTGAGAACAAAAGTGGTCATGGAATCTATCAATGTCTCTTTTGATGACAAGAAGATCACTGGACTTGAAGATTGCATTGATCATGATCAGCTGAGATTTGAAAATGAAGATTCATATTCTGATACCTCAAGTCCTGACAGTCTAAGTTCCGATACTGTAAATTCTGATGGATTAAACTCTGATGTTATTGAAACTGTGGTGACTACGTCAAAGGAAGATGCACCAATGCAGGGGGAGCATACTCAAGATATTATCACATCTCAAGAAGCATCAGAACATACATCTGGCTCTTCAAATTCTGATTCGTCAAGTTCTGATAAGCCAAGTACTGACAGTACTGAAAATCTAAATACTGAAGGATCCAACTCAGAGAGCATAGTTTCAGGGGGAGCATCAGAAAATGAAACCGAAGACAGCATGAATCATGGGGGAGCATCCAGTTCTAGAGAAAATCTTCCATCTGCAAGGAAGTGGACAAAATCACATACACCTGACTTGATAATTGGAAATCCTGAGGCAGGTGTCAGAACTAGAACAGGTACTTCGAATGAATGTCTTTACAATTCTTTTCTTTCTCAGTCTGAGCCAAAGAAAGTGGAAGAAGCTCTTCAAGATGCTGATTGGGTGCAAGCAATGCAGGAAAAGTTGAATGAATTTGAAAGAAACAAAGTCTGGACCTTAGTGCCAAGACCTAAGAATAGATCGGTTGTTGGTACAAAGTGGGTATTCAGAAACAAAACTGACAGTGATGGCATAATTGTAAGGAACAAGGCAAGGCTGGTTGCAAAAGGATATTCTCAACAGGAGGGAATTGACTATGATGAAACATTTGCGCCAGTTGCTAGGTTAGAAGCCATAAGGATATTCATGGCTTATGCTGCTCACAAAAAGTTTACTGTCTTTCAAATGGATGTGAAAAGTGCTTTTCTCAATGGAGAATTGGAAGAGGAAGTATATGTTGAACAACCTCCAGGCTTTGTAGATTCCAAACATCCAGATTATGTCTACAGGCTTGATAAAGCACTTTATGGACTTAAGCAAGCTCCTAGAGCATGGTATGAGACTTTAGCTCAGTTTCTTCTGGAAAGTGGATTCAACAGAGGAACTATTGACAAAACACTGTTCTATCTCAACCATGGCAAGGACTTACTTTTGATCCAGATTTATGTTGATGATATTATTTTTGGGTCTCCAAATGACAAACTTTGCAAAAAGTTTGCCAAACTAATGCAGTCAAGATATCAGATGAGTATGATGGGAGAACTTAGTTATTTTCTGGGCCTTCAAGTCAAGCAGAGTGAAGAAGGAACTTTTATTTGTCAATCTAAGTACACCAGAAACTTGCTGAAGAAATTTGGAATGCAAGACTGTTCAAGTGCATCCACTCCCATGGCCACTGCAACAAAACTGGATAAGGATACTGGTAATTCAGTAGATATTACTGATTACAGAGGTATGATTGGCTCACTTCTCTATCTAACTGCTAGTAGACCAGATATCATATTTGCTACCTGTCTTTGTGCAAGATTTCAAGCAGATCCAAGAGAACCTCACTTAACAGCTGTAAAAAGAATCTTTAAGTATCTTAAAGGAACAGCTGATCTAGGATTATGGTATCCTAGAGAATCAGATTTTAAATTAATAGGTTACTCAGATGCAGATTTTGCAGGTTGCAAAATTGACAGGAAAAGCACAAGTGGTAGCTGCCAATTTCTTGGAGGCAGGTTGGTTTCTTGGTATAGCAAGAAACAAAAGTCAATTTCCACATCAACTGCAGAAGCAGAGTATATTGCTGCAGGAAGCTGCTGTGCACAGATTCTTTGGATGAAGAATCAGTTACTGGATTATGGGTTAACATATTTCAAAATCCCTATTTACTGTGATAATCAAAGTGCTATTGCTATGACAGGTAATCCAGTTCAACACTCTATGACAAAGCACATCAGCATCAGGTACCATTTCATCAGGGAACATGTGGATGAAGGTACAGTGGAATTGCATTTTGTTCCCACAGATCAACAAGTAGCAGATATCTTCACAAAACCACTGTGTGAAGCTACCTTTACAAAATTGGTAAATGAACTTGGAATGATTTTAGGTTCTTTCTCTAAATCTGCTTAAACTTGTTCTATGTTATCAGTCTTTATGATCAGTATTTACAGAATTAATCTCCTTGTATATTCTGTGCATTAATTGATAAATGTTTTTAAGTACTGACTGTTGTCTGATACATATCTCTTAACTCTAATAAGTGATATATCTGTTTAAGTAATCATTCAATCCTATGAGGATAATTGTGCTAGATACTGACCTACTAGTCTTCAATAAACAAATGATCCCATGAAAGAAGTAATTATTTCTGTGGAAATCTTATGACACAAGCAAATTCTGATACTTGAGCTTAGTTTAGTTTACTTTATTCATCTTATTACTAAGTCCCAAATTAGAATAATGCTACTCATCTGTTTAAGTTCTGATTCTAGTAAAACTGCTGAATGTACTAAGTGCTGATAAACCTCACTTATCAAAAGAAGAAGAACAAGAATCAAAGAATAATATCAGGTACTCCTTTGAGATCTAGAGTAAAAATGTGAATGGGACGACCCAAGTGCATAGCTGGTATTAAGTAAATATGCATTAGAAAAGCAAAATATTTTTCTTGGTGACTGTTCACACTCTATGATTACTGGAGAAATACACTGATAATAGCATAAATTCTGATAAGCAGTCGTGACTCACTTACACTGAGAAGCCACTGTAAAAGAGAATTTCAAAGATGCATAAAATTAGCACAAAAACAGTTGAGGTGGACTCATGCATGAACTCATTTATCAGTAGGTTTCAGGATAATGACAGCTCTTTAGCAAAATTTTAATTATGACTTATTTCTAAGATGTACTGAAGTAAATCAGACTTTACTCTTTATTAGTTATTTAGCTTAATGCACACACAAATCACTCCATATAAATGATGAAATTTTTGTGGTGGTCTATGTTCTTTTAGACAAACAGTCACTGTGTCCCTTTGCACAAATTCTGAGGACACGTTCTAGTTATATGGTCTGATGATTAAGTCCTGAAGACTATAACTCAGAACTTGTATGAAAACTTATTAAGATAGATATTCCTTGTTCGAGTTAAGACATTATGTTCTGATGACTGTTAAGTTCTGGTATAGGTCTAAGTTCTGATTTTTCAGTCTAACCCTTTACTTGACTTATCTGTGAGTAAAATTTGGTAACAGTCTCAGATTAATTTCGAAATGTTGAAGTGGAAGATTAATAGTCCTATGTGAAACCTACATCTTCCAAGCCAAAGAGAACAAAGACTGTTTCTCACACACCTCAGAAGAAGAGGAGGATCACCTTGAGAGATGACTCAGATTCTGAGGAATCGATTCTTTCTTCAGAACCTGTTGTAACTGCAGCTGAGAAAAAGATTTCTCAGAAGGATTCTGAACTTGGAGGATCTAAGCTTCTCAAGAGGCTTAGAAAAATGACAATTCCTGACACTTCCAAGGACTCTAAATTACCAAGGACATACAAGAAACAGAGGGCAAAAAGGCCAGTTTCAGATGATGATGAGGAAGCAGCTAAGGAAGGGGATCAGGAATCTCTGATCTCACAAGAAAAAGAATTTGCTCCAGTTACTTCTTCTCCATTCACTCTATCTCAGGAAACTGTATCTGAAAAGGCTAATTTCCCATTTGTGTCTCTTGGTCATCAAGGCACAAGTGCTGATAATGCTGATCAACACTTAGTTGTGCCTGGAGTAATTTTCTTAGAAGCTCCAACAACAACAAATCTTTTGCCAACAACTGTTACTGATGCTATTAAAACTCCGGAATTATCTAAGTCACCTTCTCTGCATCTAGACACTGATGATCAGACTTTAGGTGAGCATCAGGATTTGGCTGTTGATCAGAACTTAGCATCAGATCAGCAATTAGAGGATGCTGACGCCTCCATTGCTACTCACACTGCTATTATATCAGATGATACTGATTCTATAAGTTCTGATGCTGCACATGCTGGAGATACTGGTGATGCTGCTCCAACTGCAAATACTGATGCAGCAGGTCCTTCAGGACACATTCCTCTTTCAAAGTCTGAACTAGTAAAGAAGTATGTTACAGAGGAACCACCAGTGCCTTGGAGTGAAACTCCTGCAGGACAGGAGTGGACTAAGGAATGGAACTCAGTCTCATGTATTCCATCTGCGTTACATCTTACTGAGCACTTTACTAAAGCTGATGAAATGTTAAATTCTGATGATTTCAAAGCTCAGCTTCGTATCACTGCATTGAGTACTAAAAATCTACAAGGTCTTCATTCAACTACTCATGCTGAAATACACAAGATTCAGGAGAACTTTACCAAACAAGAACAAGTTTGGAAACTTGATAAGAAAAAGTTCTTTCAACCATCTATGGACAGGATTGCTTATATTGAGAAGACTCAAGATCGCCAACAAGCACAGATTGATAAAATTCTGCAGAATCAAGCTTCTCAGCAATCACAACTGACAGAAATCCAATCTTCAGTGGAATTGCTTATCTCTCTTCTACTTCCTGCTGATGCCAAAAAGGGGGAGAAAGTGATTAAGTCCAAATGCAAGGATGATAAGACACTGCAAGGAAAGGATGATGAAAAAGATGACCAAGGAAACTCTGGAATGGGTGGAGGTCATAGTCAAAGTAAAAGATTCTCATCAAGAAATGCTGAAATTGCAAGTCACAGGATAAGTTCTGATACTGGGAAGAGATTAAGTTCTGATACTGGTAAAAGAATAAATTCTGATGAACTTCTAGATCTTGATGAAGAAATGTCAAGACAGTTATTTCTTCAAGAAAATCCAGGAATGGACTTGGAAAGTTTAAAGGAAGAAGAAGCTAGACTTAAATCAGAGAAAGTCACATCTAAATCTGAAGCTTCTGGTAAAAAATCACTTCCAAAACTGAAAGGTATTGTGATTAAAGAAAAGGCACAAACTGAAGCAACATTTGCTAAATCACAACCAAAGATAGATCCAAGATCCAAGGGTAAAGAAAAGGTTGGTGAACCTGTTAAAGTCTATGTACCTCCTGAAGATGAAGAAATTACTGATGACAAAGATAATCTTGCTCTGACTTCAAGAAAAGTTCTTAAAACAACCTCTGACACAGCTCAAGTTGTTCAGAGTCAAGAAATTAAAAGTTCTGATATTCAAAAGAAGCAAGTAACCTCTGACACAGCTCAAGTTAACTTGATATCAGAAGGAAGATCAAATACACTCCTACCAGGATTCACTAAAGCAAAACAAACTCAACCTTTGAAGACTACTGCAAGTCGTTTTGAAGCTAGAGTAGTTACTGGAAAGGAAGCAAGAGATAAAACTGGATTGGGAAGTGCTGATGAAAGAAGAGTACACAACACTACCAATGATCCAACTTCCTTGTGTGAACCAGGAATTGGAGCAACTCCTGAAAGATTGAATCAATTGGAATCTGTACAAATGGTTTACCATACCTACTTGAAGGAACACATCTTGTTGTATTTCATGACAGATGGTAGGGTTTATCATATAAGACAAAATGCCATTTCATTGAAGTATTTTGAAGAATTGGAGCATGTATTATTCTTACTTCAAGTGGATGACAGATTGACAGGGACTGCTGCAAATTATTTGAAAGAACAGATTCAGAGACAGAAAAGACTTTATTCTGTTAAGTCTGACAGCATATATGTTCCAAAGTACAGAAATCACAATGGTGATATTGTTGATATGAAGCCTAATACTGCACAGATCAGAACATATCTTGGTATTAAGGGGCTTGAATTCAATCTAGAGTCTAACAAAGCTTATGTCATAAGACTAGATCGGGAGGTGAGAAGAGCAAAGATTAATGATCTCAGAGCTGCAATATTTCAAACTGGTGAAGATACTGCAGAGCTTAAAGATGTCAAACGGAGAATGATTGATGAACTCAGATATGCTGAGAAATGTTTGTTGAAGAATTATCTCAGAACAACTCCTGACATCAGAGAGATCAGAAAATGATGAAGCCAAGTCAAAGATCTACAACTACTTAAATTCTGATGTGTATACAGACTAAAGTTGTTATCAGAAGTTGAATTGGTAAAAGCTTTAAGGACTGTAAGTTGTAGTTATCTTGTCTATTTCTCATGCATTTGTACTTAATGTTTTTGACATCATCAAATATCTGTTAAACTTGTATATTTTGCTAATTTACAAGTTGGGGGAGATTGTTAGATATATTTGATAATGTCATGGCTAATATGTTTTATGTTTAGATTTCAGATCTTATTTGAACAGAACAAATCAGTACTTAACTGATCAGTACTTATACTGGACGTCAGAACTTAAGGGATATCAGTACTTATGTTATCAGGAGATAAGCATCAGGAGATAGATATCAGAACTTAAGTGCTGAAGGACGATCAGATAAGGACAGTAGCTGATTAAAGTTAAGAAGATCAAGATAAACATAAGAAGAGATATGCATGAAGAAGGAATTCCGTAAAGAATGGAATACTTGGAAGGAAAGATATCTGATTGATATATATTAGGAAGCAGAATTATATTCCATATCAATTAGCGATTATCTTGTAACTGTGTAATATATAAACACAGACATAGGGTTTATACTATAAATGTTATCATTATCGAGAATATTATTTACTGTAACCCTAGCAGCTCTCGTGATATTTTGTTCATCACTGAGAGATAACAGTTCCAGATTGTAACAGAGTTTATTGTTTCAATAAAGTTTGTTTTCTGTTACATAAGTTCTTGAAGTTTGATTTGATTGTAATAAACACTGTATTCACCCCCTCTACAGTGAAAGTGTGACCTAACAATAACCCTAGCAGCTCTCGTGATATTTGTTCATCACTGAGAGGTAACAGTTCCATACTGTAACAGAGTTTATTATTTCAATAAAGTTTGTTTTCTGTTACTTAAGTTCTTTAAGTTCGATTTGAGTGTACTATACACTGTATTCACCCCCTCTACAGTGTGTGTGTGACCTAACAAGGGTGCCATTACCCATAACTTCATACGAACTCACTCTAGCACAGCTGATAATAATAATAGGTTCTTCCTCCTCAAGTTGTTGCAGAGCTTTGTCAATTATAATTCCAAATTCGTCAAACAAAGTGATAGACATGCAACACCTACGTAACGAAAAGCTGCTTAAGTAAGTAGCCCAGTATGTAATTATAAAGAACACTAACACATTGTCGAATTAGAAGACAAACCTCCCATCTACCAAATCAAATTTCAACCTTTGTTTTTCCTGACTATTTTTAGTTGAAGTAATGAGGGGTCTTCGGTTCTTCAAGTAACCAACCATGTCTAAAATTGAAAACATTTTAGTAGTAATAGGCGTTGTTATCAATTACAAAAATAGTATAGCATCCATACCTACTAAGAACCTATTGTCTGTTGCAAGTTTCTCAATTTCAGTCATATGGAAAAGATCAAAAGCATATTTTTCAATTACTAATCCCGGCTCAGTTGCTCTGCTTAATTTTGTGTCCTTGGTGAAGAATATGTGTTTTTTGTTTCTCACAGGGCGATATGTTCCGTCACCTAAAAAGTCCTTCACTTTAAAATTGTCAACTATGTAAATGCCTCCTTCAACCAAAGGGCAAGTCAACTTCGCACAATATTTTGCATTTGCAAAAGCGTGAATTTGCCAGATTTAAAGATTCATACCTGATATGCTGCGAACTGTAGGCGGAGCTTCAAAAAGTCTTCACCTAACTTCTTAATGTTATGTATATTTCCGGCTTCTTAATGGTGAGTAGATAAGTATGTACCCTTTACCTAATCATGATCTAGTTAGTGGGTAAGTTAGTACAGTAACACTACATGTCAGTTGGTTGAAGACTGCTTGAACCTGTGGCCAGTTATGGCATCATACATAGACCTGACAATTCGTTCGTGTCATATACTTTCGTGTTGTGTATTTTCATGTTTCGTGTACTTGAACGCCAAATACAAAACCGGCATGTTTAGTATTCGTGTATGTATACTTTCATTTCGTGTCGTTTCATGTCGTGTATGTCGTGTTAATTGAATATTAATATATATTAAATTTAATATTAAAATATAAGATTTTTAGATAAAAATTTAGAAAATGTATGAAAAATATATATTTAGATCTCAATTCTATACAATATAATGAAATCAAATAATATTTTAAAAATTAATATGCATACATTTATTATAATCCTACATATTATTTATAAAAAATATTAAAATTTAATTATAATATTCATTTATATCGTATACATCGTGTCGTGTACTCGAAGGATAAACACAAAACCGACACTACATCTCGACCGTGTACTTTCGTGTTCGTGTACTTTCGTGTCGTGTACTAAAAAGGCAAACACAAACACTAAATTTTCGTGTCGTTTTGTGTCGTGTAAGTCGTGCCGTGTCCAAAATTGCCAGGTATAATCGTACATGCTCCAACTTGAACTTAACTGATAGAGGGAGAGGTTTATACTTAAATTGAATAATATGTTATAACCTTAGGGAAGTAAAATATGTTAAACACCTAGCTTTCAAATTATTCTAATATATTTCCAAAATAACTTATATCTTATATAAGTATAATATATTCTAAGTATTGATAATATTCTAATTCAATTATAGTAATATGTCTATTTATTTATTTCATAACTTCGGTTGTCGTTTTTGTAGTACCGAACATATTATTTGATCAAAATTAGATTCTATAAATTATTCATTCTGGCATTATAAAAAAAAATTCAAATTTAATTTACGTTTTACACATTTTGTTCATTTATTTTAAACCAATGGTCAAAGTAATTTATAATGTTTGTACGTTGCTTCATCCAGTTCATTACGTCATTGTGATTTTTTGGAAATCCAAACGCCATCAATTATATAACTAAACCATGTGTTAATGATGTATAGCAAATTATAATTAAATTTTTTTTATTTATTTTTAACTTTTTGAAAAACACAATACCAATCTTAAAAATCGGAGCTAATAAATTATTGTATTATTTTTCATTAAAAAATTTATTAATTGCGTCATAACATTATTTAGAATTAATATTTCTAATTAAATCTGTTTCATTAAACTTATTAATTACTGACTTGGGATATCTTAATTTAATGAAGGAATCTAAAACTACAATTTTGCATTAATCTTTAATTTCTTATGCACGTAGCCACGTATTTTTATGTACTGTATTTGTAACCAGTCAAATACTTTGATGAATTAATAAAGTTTATTTTTTTAATTAAAAATGACCAAATTAAAATAACAACTACTATTAAGTATTTCATTATTTATTATATGAATTTGTAACTTTTGTTTATTTCTGCAATTTTTAAAAACGTGTGTGTGAATTTTAGAAAAAAAAAAAGAAAAACATGACATTCATTGAATAGTCACACCTGTTAGATACCGTGTATTGGTGAACGAACAGACAGACCATTGCATGTGTTACAACTGGACTATTCATCTACCTCAATACCTCTATTAAAGCAAACTGCATTAGACTGAAAACTGTTCATTCATCATCTCCTCTCACTCAAATTTCTTCTTCTCTTCCAAAACATCCATCAACAGAGCAATCATAGCAATGACATCCGCTTCTAAGAACAGGTGAATATCTTGACTTGTGCGTGTATATACATATGTAAATAATCATGTTTTCCTGAACTTTTAGTCCATTTATATGTTTATTTAGCGTTTGCAACATGTTTTATGATTTGGTTTCCATGTCTTCTTCTTACTTCTTTGCCTGTCTTGTACACCCTTTGCCATCCTCTTCACTTATGCATGTTGATAAATATATAACTTTTCCAATTCCTCTGAACTTTTAGTCCATTTGTATGGTTATTACAATTTTGATTCATGTCTTGTAAGTGCTAAATCGGTTGGTAAAAGTCCGTAGTTTTACATTGTTCGGTTCTTTTTCAATACATGTCATATGCTTCATTTCCCTATTCTTTGAAATGACTTTTGGCCTTCTAATCATTTCATTTCCTGGTGTGACATTATTGTTGCACTTAGTTTTTTCTTTATTTTACTCCTATGATATTGCCTAACCTAATGTCTCCTCCAGTGCTAGCAGTTCGGATGAGTGCCAAAGTGCAAGATGTGAGAACCGCAGTTTTGTGAGATCGGAGAATATGGAAAAGAGCATGACCGATCTCAATGTTAACCTAGCTGCTGTCTCGAGGATGGTTGAGGCGCAGGGGGAGAGGCACATGCAGTTCAGTGAGCACATGACAGTGAAGCAGAAAGAGTTTAACGCGGTGTTCAAGGCACAACAGCAGCTTCTGCTTGAGAAGATTAGGCTACTGAGGATTGAGCATGGTGAGATTCGCAGGAAGATGAATCAGTGGTTCTGAATGGCTAACAGTTGGGATGGTTTGAAGTCAGTTTATGTTTAATTATGTTCTAATTTTGTTTAATATATTAATGAACAATGGGGTTTTATTTGCATGTTAAGAATGTTTCCCTTATGTAAGGAAGTTTCATGGTTATTATGCTGCTTACATTTCTGTTTTTTTAATGTGAATTTTGTTATTTTTTTCAATTTCTCTGCCAAGTGATTCAATCGTCTATTACCACCATAAAAGTTATGCTTACTTGACTATGATTACAGTAAACGGAACTTTAAAAAACTGTAAATGGAAACAGAGTTTGTACAGCCGTGTCAGTGTGCATGTAACTATCAGTAAGGGGAAGTCCAACACAGTGACGTAAGAAGTAATTGTACTTGGTAGGTAAAGATACTCAAGGTTCTGTACTCTGCATGATTTATTTCTTCATTAAAACTTACCAGTTGTGCTAAAGATACATGATGTGAATAGGCCATTAATACTCTGCAGCATCGAGCCACTCAAAGGAATGATGGTTGATGTACTGCTAAACGCGCTTGACGTCTCGGTACTCTTCTGCAGCTGCTGCTTCTGAAACTGCTGTTGTCTTCCACTCACAACTCAACCTTCAAGATGATGTATATATATTTTTTGTTATACATGTACTTGTATACATATATTTGTTAAAAACTTAGTTTGGGAGTTAAAAAAAAAATTAAAATGAAATACTAAGGTCATATTACATCTAACAATTCAGTACTCTTATTCATCTATTTAGTTTCCTTGAAATATTGTTTATGAAGTACAATTCTAACATGAAATTGTAACTTTTGAAAAAAAAATTAAGTTCTGCCATAAATGGCCTCATTTTTTTTCTCTTTTTAATTTCATACTAAATTGTATTTGATTTTCTTTTTTAGTTGAATTTATAATATTTAGCAAACTTACACATTTTATTTAGTACATCAAAATTAAAAAATTTGAGGAACGAATATGTATTTTAGACACCGTTATTCAAATATAGGCAATTTAGTTTATCCATGATGAATGTTACATTAATAAATTAGTGGTTCTGTCACTTTAGATGACAATATATTACACCCACTTAATTTTATATGATTACATTTTTTTTAATTATTATCTTAATGTATTTATAATAAAAGGGATGGGTTAATGAACTAAGTTGTAGGACCAAATGGCCAAAATCCAATTTCGATAACTTATTACATATATGTCATCATCATAAATTAATAACTTCTCACGAAATATATATTCTTTACATTTTTTGCTAAATGTTATTATGTATATGATATATTTTTTTAACAAATTAAAATTTAGTTTTCACCTAAATATGATACAGTTCTTTAAGAAAACTATTTTCTAAATTCAAATGAATAATATGTTTGGCTAAAGATTAACATATGATGTGAGTGCTCAAGTTGAAGAGCTAGTCAAAATTCGTAAGGCCAAAGTTTAGACACGTGAAATTACATGCGTAACAATTTCTATGGTTACATTTCCTTTTACTCCCTCCATCCCTATTTAGTTGTCACATTTCCTTTTATAGAAGTCAAATTGTCCAATTTTTTACCGAAGATTAAACATTACTCTTATATTACTTAAAAAACTATAAATTATATATTAACGTAGATTAAATCTACTTTTTGGTGATGTAATTTTTTCAATTTTGTTCAATTATAAAATATTAATAAATTTCAGTCAAACTTTAGTCAATTTGACTTGGTCAAAGTCAAATGTGACAACTAAATAGGGACATAGGGAGTATTTATTATCTTGATGTATTTAAAATAAAAGGGTGGGTTAGTGAAGTAAGTTGTAGGACCAATTGTCCAAAACCAAAATTTGATAAGTTAATAGATATATTTAATCATCATAAAATAATAACTTCTCAGTAAATATATTTTGTTTATATTTTTTATTAAATGTAATTATATATATAAAATAGTTTTTTAACAGATCTAATTTTTGAGTTCGAATGAATAATATGTTTGGCTGCACATTAACATATGTCAGTGCTCCATATTAATGACAGTACTCCATATGAACAATTTATTTGAATATATTAAAAATTTAAATTATTGACAAACTTATTTTGCCCTTTAAGATGCATTAACCGACCTTCTTTGGGATAAAAATACTAATTCAAAGTAGTTCAAAAATTGTCAAATAATTGAATATTTTTTAGCGGGTTACAGTTCGAGATTCTTATAATATGATATATTGTTAGGTTTTTATTTAATATAAATAGGTAAATGAATTAGTATCAACGAATTATAATAACATTATATTATTTATCGAAATAATATAAATTGATATAAGATTTGGGACGTAGATTTAGACCAAATGGAAGGTCATCTCGAGGATTGGCCTATTGGCCTAAATTTGGACCGATTTCGGTCCAAATCTACCCAGATGTGGCCTATTTCCCTGTTCCAATTTAGGCCAATGAATAGTGTCGTCCTAAATTTAGGGCGGTACTATTCACCGGCCTAAATCTTTTTAATAATAAAATATTATCTTTTTATGTTTATATATTCGTTAGTTTGTTGATTGAATGTAATTATATATATATATATTAAATAGTTTTTAATTATATTTTTTAATTTTCAGTTCTATATATAATAGTTACTTAATAAAAATATATAATACAATATTATAATTATAGAATTTTAGAATCTAGTATTTGCGGTAAAAAAATTATACACTCCTTCAAATCGATATGATGAGGGATTGAAATAATGTCTGGCCGAATATATGAGTTAGTTAAATTCAATAAGTGCATAACATAATTTATAGTTATAAAAGAGCTCTACATTTTAATTAAAAAAAAGTTGAACTGAACCACATACGACCCAATTACAGTTGCAAGTTACAGTTATTGAACACGCATGGGGAGAGCCGAGGGAAAGGGGTTGTAGAGTATTTCACAAACTGAGAAAGGGGATTCTTAGGTTCTGATTGGTTCATTGCACATTGTTAGAGGTAAGAAGTTCTTTTCTTCAATCTTCAGTATTTGTTCATGTCTGCAATATATATCATCAATTAAACTATTAGACATATATGTACTAATGGTGGCTAACTATGACGCAGGAGGAGTGTGTTATTCAGAATGAAAGGAATGCAATTGCTATGTCCTATTTTTGTAGAAGCATATAACAAAGGAGAGCTGGTATGTTATTTACTACAAATCTTTATATTATGGCATGTACTTGTACTTCAGTTCTATTCAAATTTGCTTAGTCAGTACAATTAATCTATTTATATTTTCCCGAATCAGCCTTTGTCTGATGAGTTTATAAAAAATGTGGGTAATCAATTGACCGGAACAGTGTATCTCCGGGTTAGAAATGGTGATGCATGGCAATGTTCATTGTATAGTTCCAATGCATGCATAGGAAATGTTAGGAAAATTATAGATTTCTATGCAATGAAACCATACCGTGTCTTCCTTCTTGATTACAAAGACCATGGACGTTTTCATGTTCAAATATTTGATGGCAATACAGTAGAGATTGATTACCCACTAAGGCCTATTCAGTATCATAAAGTGTGTGGTACAGGATATGATCGAGAAATTTTTACTCCGGCTGAAATTGAGAAACTGGCAGCAAGGTTCTTCTACAATGCAATGGGTGACAGCCGCCTAAGTGACAGAGTTTACATTGACAAAAAACACCTTCAACAAAATGCTTACACTCAGGTTACATTTTTCTCAATCGAATGTCAGTTTTGCTTGCTATTTCTACTATTAAGTTCAATTTTAATTCTGTATTGGTTAGGTGCTGCCCAATGATGTAATCGCCCGATTAAATGTACATGAACAAATGACCTGGGTTCAGTTATGCCTGAACAAAAGTACTTGGATTATAAACTTGAAATGGGAGAATGGGAATTTGCTCTTTAACAAAGAGTGGACAAAATTATAAAAATATGTGAACTTGAAAGAAGGGGATGTTTGTGTGTTTTCGCGTACAGAGCATTCGCAGAGGTTGAATATAAGTATCATTGACAATGATAATGACAATGAATAAAAAACTGAAGGTATATTTGCAGATCTTTATCAGACCTCAAAAAACTTTAACTGTATATGACAAAATTGTTAACCATGTTGTATTCTTCCCGGGAAGTTCATGGAAGTGGAATTTCAGCCAAAAAATGTTTCAAAATGGTTAGTCATGACATGCTGCATGACGGGAATCTGGTAACGTAATTGCATAACTTACATTTATTGCAACAATTTTAGGGAGTGGCTAATACATTTATGTTCTTCACATCTATATTTGTACTATATAGGAATTACCATCAAAGTTTATAGACACTTATGGTTCAATGCTGGGTGACAAAGTTAGGCTGTCATTTGGTGACGGGTGGCAATACATTGCTAAGTTCTCTGAGCTCAATAAAAGTTTGTTCGATTTGGATGAAGTTTTCAACAATTATTCTGTGAGGGAGAGTTTTTGGATTTTCTTCGATTGTGTTGGTCCATCAAGTCTATACTTAACAATATTTAGCACAAATTGTATGGATATTCTTAATTCTGCACCGGCTAAAGTGTCTTTGAAAGAGCTGGGGAAAATACTGTGTTTTGAGGTTACTGATATGTCTACGTCAGATTCAGATTCTTCAGGTACTTTTCAATTCAGTATGTAGTATATTACCAAAGAACCATACAGAATAACCAATTTTGTTTGCTTTATAACAGATGCTCATTTGGAGAGATCGCCAGGCCAAACAACAGGTACAACAGTACTCTGTCCATTTAGGTAGGGATATTTGTTGGCCTGTATGCATAATTAATAGTAATTATTTTTATTCCAGGATTGGTTAATCACATTTCATAAGGAGGAAGTCAATTACCTGTGATTTTGCATGATACGGCTGAGGCAAATGTCGAGGAAGGTACCTTTGAATTGATGCCTTAATGACTTGTTATAGTTTCATACGTATGTGTATATTTTGTGCGGGTGATTGTTGGGATGTATACAATATTATAACTAATTATCTGTATTCTATGATTGGTTAATGAGATATCATCGGGAGGAAGTCAAATACATGGGATTTTGCATGATGCGGCTCAGGCAAATGTGGACGAAGGTACATTTCAATTGATGGGTTAATGACTTGTTATAGTTACATAAGTAATTGTAAAATTTCATGCCGCTTCAGGAGCCACCCAAGCAAATCCAGAAGTATATTTTGGTGAAGAAGAAAATACCCTTTTCTTCACAGTAACTCTGTTGCCGTCACATGTTGATCAAAGAGGACACGGAGTGGTAAGATTACCTGTACCCAGTCCTTGTAAAAATTTGATCATGCTTAATCCGTACTTGTCCTCTTAACTTTTTTTTATCTTCCATATAGTATTTCCCAAGACACATGCTCCAAGTATTTCGAACATGGACCAAATCTACTCTCATCAGACTTCTATTTGGAGATGGTACTTGGTATGTCGCTGTTCAGCGAAAGAGGAAAACATGCCGATTTGGATTGTGTTGGAACGATTTCACCTACGATAATAACTTTGTTGCAGGCAACAGACTACGATTCAGAGTTGTTCTCCTTACTTAATTGCACTTCCAATCTGGCATGAAGGTTATTTGTACTTTAATTCGGTACTTATTTGTACTTTTGAAGTTTGTTACGTTTGATCAACTATTCACATTTTAATTAAACCCCCTTTTTTCACCTATTTCTACGGTCATAGGCGTAATTCTTCTTTATTATGTTACATGTAAGATGAAACAATTCAGAATACATTTGTAGAAGAATAAACTACTACCAATTCGTAACATAATTTATAATATATAATGGTTAAGAGCAAAGTATTTAACACAGTAAAACATTTTCCCATAATCAGATTTACAGAATTACTTAATAACAATAATGTATTCCTACACATTTATAAATTCAAACAAACTAAGCTTCTGGAAGGCCGTAAAAAACTTCTTTGTACACAACGTTCTGGGTGATATTTGTAGCTGCACCAGACTCATCATCAACAAATATAGTGAGGCCAGTGGGTGAGGTTACTCGACTAATAGCAACATAATACTGTCCATGAGTGAACACTGACTTAGGTAAGTATAGCCTAACTGTCTTCAGGAATTGACTTTGAGATTTGTTGATTGTCATGGCATAGCATATCTGTAAAGGCATTTGTTTCCGTACCAATTTGAATGACATCTTTGTATCTGAGGGAGAAAGCTCCATACGTGGAATGAAATGATTCGAACCAACAAACGTACCACAGATTACTTCACACTCCACACAGAATCTCAGGCATTTGGTCACAATCATCCTTGTACCATTACACAAACCTAGGGTTTGGTTCAAATTACGCATTAGCATAACAACAACCCCAACCTTCAGTTTCAGATCATGAGGTGGCATCCCAGCTACATTTAAGGAGTTCAAATACTCTATTGGGAAGGCTTCATTCAGATTCTCATCTGTCCCACCAAATTCCTCTGCAGCATCAACACTAAAATAGGACACAGATTCTCCGGGGAGCTTGTCTACAATAAGCGAATTGAGGTGGCCCACAGTCTGGTTGGTAGGGGTCAAAATAGCTCTCTCGCTCAAGTACTGTGTACTGTGCCCTTTGTGAGCAAAATTAGGATACGTGCTACAAATCATATTATCAACTGTGTTTTCAGTTTGTACGTCACAGAACTGAGACGGAATCAAAATTTGATTTTCAGTGACTGGCAAATTGCAGACTCGAGGTGGACTGACCGGGCCATTACCAATGTCAAGTACCCATTTTGTAAACTTTTTAAGCTTTTCACTTTCACTATCACTCTCACCTTGTTTCAAGCGCATGTTTTCTGTCAGCAAGAATACTTGGCAAATGGACCACAGCCATGACCTAGTGATACAGGCAGCTACAATATCAGCACGATCTGCATACGTAATTACTGGGAGGATTTGACGGAAATCACCACCCAGAACTACAGTAATACCGCCAAACGGCATGGTGTAACGTTCTGGATCAACAGCTTTTATGATATCCTTCAACGATCGGTCTAGGCATTCAAATGCGTACCTGTGCTGCATAGGCGCCTCGTCCCATATTATTAGTTGTGTCTGTTTTATGAGTTGCACAACATCTGAATCATGGGCAATATTACATGTTGAACATTCATCAAGAACTATTGGAATTTTAAATCTGGAGTGCGCAGTCCGACCACCGAACATTAATGTGGCAGCAATTGCTGAAGAAGCAACTGGAAGCACAATTTTACCTTGTGAACGTAACTTACATATAAGAGTTCTCCATAAGAATGTCTTTCCACAACCACCACTACCATAAACGAAGAAAATCCCTCCAACATTAGTGTCAATAGATTGTATTACTGCATCATATATTTTCCTCTGCTCCTCTGTACAGTCATGTAGTAGCTTGGCAGTTTCATACTCCGTCTTCCTGGTGTCATAGCTTGTCTCTTCAATTATCAAATTGTTTGTTCCATTGTTCAAATAGCTGCGAGGAGGTTGAGGCAACTGATCAAATTTCTTCAAGGATTTACCAACTGACCGGATCAACTCATCTATTTCTGTAATATTTGATATCTAAAACTATTTAACAGCATTCACCCAATTATAGAAAAAATGACGAACAATTAATGGACTGCATTTCCAGCCCACAAAAAATTTAAAATTTGTCTTACATTGTAATGTAAAAAGGTGTCATACCTCCTAAAGCATAGAACTGCAGTTGCATATCATTAAGAGTGAATAAGGTATTTGGACAACTTTGACGTCGTCTGAGTAAAATGTCATCAACCATGCTCTTCCAATGTGTACTCCATAAAGTCTTCAAATCAGTGACTTTACAATTGACAATAATATGGACAAAAAGCTGTCAAACCTGGGGAGGTAATCCACCTGCAGAAGCTTGAGTCAACACTTCATGCCATTCTTTATCATCGTCAAGTAAACCATACTCTTTACAGGCATCGCGAAATATACTGTAACATACTCCATTAACGGTACGTAAAGACTTAAAGGAGGTGGCACCATGTACCTTCGTAAGCAATAAACGAAGAAAACCAAGGCTCACCCGTACTGTGATGCACATAACATAATCTACCTATTTGAAACCCATGCTTCCTCATGGTCCATTTCCTCTCACCATCATTCCACACATAAAACCGTAGAATTTCATCATAAGTGTACTCCCGTGCATTAACATCAACAGAGTTTAAATAAAAAAAGGCTTCCAGTTTACTGAACTTGTTCTTCTTCCTGACATCAACTTTCCCTAGCGCTTCATTGGCATGGAAGGTGCAGTTTTTGTCACATGGTAAGTGAAATTGAAGTCTCTCAACAGATATACTTCTATGATAGATAGGGAAGCCAAAAATCCTATATGCTGATTCAGCACCACATAAATATCTTCCATCAAAATATGCATTTATCTCATCTATTCCCCCCTCATCAGTATCATTCGCTTGCCTTTTTCTCTTTCTCTGGACATGAACCGTAACACGATCATGGCCTTTCAAACAGTTATTAAATAAATACTTAAGACTGCGTGCATGACAACATATTTCCACATTCATATGGCATTGATACTTGACTAAAAGATCCCGGTTGTATGGTACTACCCACTGGTTGTCCAGCTGAGCCTTCCTTATTTCAACAGTAATGTTTGTCCTGCGTCGCATATACATCGGGAAGCCACTGTCATCAAAAGTAGTTCGAGCACAGTACCTGAAACCATTCAATTATTACAAAGTTTAGGTATTAGGGTAACTTACGGGATTCTAAAATGACACAAAAAGGGTATGCCTATATCTTACTTTTTCGTAAAATGACGTATGCAACGTAAATCTTTCATGCATGGAGACTTTACATTTTGCAAACCACATGGACCGTGGATCATAAATTCCTTCACGGCTGCATAACCAACCGGATCTAATAAATGATCTGGGATTTCTGCGGATACAAAATTATCCACATTCTGCTTGAGGTTTTTTTTGAATCAGCATCAAGCCATATTAATATATGTACATGTGGAAGGCCTCTTTTCTGAAACTCGACGACATACATAACTGCAAAACGGGAAAATTTAGATTATATTGGCAATATGCAAAACAAAAATCTAATTAGAAATTAAACTACGAAAGTCCTGGTAAACAATCTTACCTCGAATACAAACACCAAAGTTTTTTTTGTCCTTAATATCTACCATTAACTGATCAAGTTCTAGCCTAAACACCCTTGATATGATGTCGGGACAGTTTGGAGCAATGCAACCAGGCACATACTCCATCATCTTCTGAATTTCATCCCAAAGAGAATTACAGGTCATAGTCAGGAATATGTCAGGATGTCCGATGTAATAGCATACGGCCAGCGCATCTTGAAAATTTTGTTGCATGTATCGCTTCGAACCAATATAGCCAGCTGGCAGAACTATACCTTTACCGGTATTTGAACTGTCCACGTCACCTATGCTAGTAGATCTACAAATATTGTTGTATAATTCATTCCGTAAAGTTGTTTGGCGGATCCACCATAGTCGTGTTTATTCAATGGTAGAAAAAGCATCTACCATATATTGTTGAAATAGTCTTCCACCTAGCCGAGGAGTCAAACCTACAATACAACTTTCATTATTTATTTCTGGGGAACATAAAAAAACATATATTAATTTCTAAATATACCTTACCATCAGACTCTCTAATTTGGAAAGTATATGAGTAGTAATTCTCCAGAGATAAAAAGCCACGTGGTTTGCAAGAACTATCCGCAGTCTTTTGAAATTTAATCTTTGGGTGAAATCCATCTTCTCCACGTGGAAAGAGTAAAGGGTACTGTAAAGCCATCAACTTCGGATGAACATAAGAAACACGGACTAAACCTTTACCTTTTTCCTTAACAACTATATCACGGTCGCCACATGTTTCTTCAGTGTCACCAACCATAATGCCAACAACTTCATCAGTGCTAGAAATATGACATTCTCTTCCACTCTCAGATCTGATAACTTTTAGTGTAATCTGCAGCTCAACTATTTCATCGCTTTCATACAATTCAAGATGCTGCCTAAACTCACCAACCAATTGATTTGTTATCTAACATTATTATAAGACCTCGTACAACCTCTTTATCAACACTTTCTCGGTCATGAACACTAACCCACCGAAGACGATTATCAACTTCGTTAATGGTGTCATAAATGTAAAGTTGACAAAATTTGGGGGTTTCATTGTCATTCGGTATTAAAGATCCAAAAACATGGTGGTTCTGACCATTTAATTTGTATACATAAGGCGCCCTTCCATTGTTAATTGAATGATCTATGTTACCACCGGTAGAAGTAAAGGAAAAAATTGCATTGTAGAGCCGTATCAATCTATGAAAAGTAGGACCTCTTTTCTTGTCATTGTATAAATCCAGCAAATACTCAGGGGTAGGAGGGATTGGAGGCAATCTCACAGCACCTTTCATGCAACAAAGAGAAAATATAGGACAACCTTTAGTCACATTTTTATTTACCCTTTCTTCCTTCAACATCCGAGCATGACATTTCGAACATATGGCAGTAGGACCACCCAAAGAAGCATACTCCTCAGGAACGACACGTCGCGGTACATGTCTGCTCTGCATCAAATTACAATCCGAATTCATCCCATCAACAATGACTTCATCATCACCATCAAGCGACCAACTAAGACAATCTGCATCATCTGCATTTTTTTATTTTAGTTTGACAAAATTAATTGTGGATACTTTTTTAGGAGTACATCTTTGTTTTTCTTACCACTTGATTCACAATCACTTGCTTCATAATCTGATCCTTCAGAATCATCAGACAAAAATAAAGGAGCAACTACATTCGGACCTGCAAGAAAATATTAAATGGTAAATCATAATTACGTAAGACATAACAAAAACGCAATATCACATACATTTTACCTTCATTAAAGTCATTACTTTCTTCCTCATCATCACTAACAATCTCATCTGCGAATAATTCTCTACCAAATCCAAGATAATTTTCCTTCCCTTTCCGGTTCAAAGGTTCACGTTCATTTAAGGAAATATCATTAATATTTGATCGCGTTTCCTCTGTTTCATAATTAAAATAACTATTATTTAGTTATTCCTGTTACCTTAAGGATAGACAGACAAAAGCTTAACAATGCTAGAATCTAATATTTACCTCTCAACATATTTCTAGAAAATGAGGCGCTACCTGAATTTGTTACATCTGATAAAGGAGTTCTGTCCTGACTACCTTCAAGAGGAATTCATGTAGTTTACTCTGCTATTTGATCGGGGAGTAACAATAGGACTACTACATTCTACCAACCAAATATTAAACACATTATTGCTTCATAAACATAAAATAACAGTTGCTTTGCAAGAAAAACACAGAGTAAATTAAGAAAACAAACAGTACTTGCAGCTGTTTCATTCAAGTGGCCTGACCTAGGCAAGTCACCAAGTTTCCTCCTCTTTCCCACCAACCTAACAATATTTGACGTGGATTCCGTCAACATACCTGCATTACAGACAAAACAATGGGTAGTCAGAACATAAGCCTAAGTATGTTTGCGGTTTAAGTTTTGTAAGAATTAGAATTCGTACTTGTAGGTGTTTTCTTTTGGCTCCCACTACTAACTATTGTTGGGGTGAACAGAGGTGATCGGTTCGTCTTGGTTGACGGAGTATGAATGTTGGCCATTGATCCTGTTAACACGGGTGTTGAACAAACACAAACAAAAGTCTTACTTATATTCACACATACGAAGAGAAGGTATTCAATAACAACTTACTTACATTGTGGTCGTACTCCTTACCTGTGGAAGAAGATAAAGCACAACGATCAGCAACAGCAGAGTCGACAACCTACATTCTCTTTGTTACGATTCAATTGTTTTGTTCTTCTGTACTTCCGACCATAATCTGCATTCAAATCTTCCAGGTTAAAGAACTTGTCACCTTCTTCACCACCCATACCTTGCACAATGAATCAACCCGTAGTCAAATTAACAACATGAATTTGTATACACAATCTTCAAGTGGGTGAAGACACTATTCAAAAGAGGGGGAGAAGTCACTAATTAACCTAAAGAAACTAATTAGAATTTGAATTTCAAATTCAGAAGTGTATAGGGACACATTCTTACCTTCCAAGAGAAGCTTAAGAAGCTTTCAACATAAGCTTTCTTCTCATCCAATATAATCTTTATTCTCATCCAATATATAATTTTAAAAAACTAATCAGTGGCAACTTTAGTAATTTTTTACAACTTGGTGGGTACAATGCTAAAAAGGGGTTAAAGTTACTATTCAAAAGGGACAGTAGGAACTGTTATATACATAGATTGTCCGTCATACCTACCTACTATAAACATGTATACTATTAGCCATATAGCCTACATGTTTGGTTTATGGTTTAACGATTAGTATTGGATACGATTATCAGAATTACATACAACTGCAAACTCACATCACAAGTTTTTAGTTTATAACTCTGTTTAATACTAATTATTTAAATAAATAAATAGTATTAATATTAACCTAAACATATACAACTACAGGCCTAAACATATATTAACTTATAATATTTACCTAAACAAATAATCAAATAAGGTACTCATGATAACATAATAACTTATAAACTCTAAAGTCTATTATGGTCAAAGATAGATTGGGGAAGGCTTGTTCTGGAACCTAGACAAACCAGAGCATGAGAAGGGAATACTCCACAGTCCACATATACTCAAGAAAATCACTATGAGAGTCCTTGACTACCTCTGATCAATCGAATACAGGGCATATTTTATGTGTATACAGGGTAATATTAATATATAAACACAAATAAATCATATTTCAACTAATTACATATCATCGATAGTAGTCATAATTTACAAACCTATATGAGCATGAGCAGGGCATACTCCACATATACTATAATTTGAGGTCACAACATTGAAAGGATTATCCTCTTAATCCTAAATCTCATTAACAGCCGCAATGCATCCAACTCAAAATTAAAAAAATCACTAGACACAGACTTGACTTTGTCTTTACTAATTACAAAAATCCATCCAACTCAAAATTACAACTGAAAATTAAAAATACTCAGAAAACCAGAACATGCAAACATCGAAAAAACTCAAAATTATAACTGAAAAAACTCAGAATGACTCAAAAAACCTCAAAAACTTTACAAAATATTTTAACCCAAAATACTCATGAGTCTCATTCATCAAAATCATATACACATCAAAATATACAACATCGAAAGCATTCATATATAAAATCATATAAGCCCTAATTTCACATGAAAACCAGAACATGTAAACAGAAAAACAGAGAGAAACCACATATGCATATAAAATAAGAGAGAGGAGCATACCTAATTTCAGATTCAAGACTCGATTGAAACCCTAATTGAAGACTTGATTGAGAGTCCACACCTAATTATAGCCCCGATTGAGAGTTCGAGAGAGTGGTGAGAGGTGAGATTGACTGGGATATTTTGAGTGGTGAGGGGTGGTGAGGTGAGGTGAGAGTTCGATTTGAGAGAAATGAATGTGAGAGTGAGAGGGAGTTTCAGTGAGTGAGTGAGAAATGAATGTGAGTGTGTAATAATTCCCCCTTCTGTTTTTAATTACTTCTTCCACTCCCGCTCCTCTTTTTCATTAAAGCCGCGCCCAACATTTCAGGTTTTAGTTACACTTTTTTAAAAGCAACGGTAACACCAAATTTAGTATAACCATAGATGCCTCATTATACCTATGATTACACCAAATTATACCAATGGTTACACTAAAAAAATGTGTAGGCATATGTAGGCTAAATTTTTTTTAAAGCACGTATGGTAACACTTTACCTTGTAACACTAAAAACAAATATTACAATAGGTCATATATGGTGTAGTGTTACTACAACTGATAATCAATTATCTTCCAAATGGATGATTTTAGGTTAAATAAGAGTTATCTTAATTACACAAAAGAAAAATGGCACTCCCCTAATACATCCTAATAATGAATCAAGAACCGCGTGTTTATAATTTATTTAAGGGTTATTTATCTATTATACTCTGGCTTGTGGTCTGTAAAGCAAATAACACAAACAGATAGTTGGACTACAAAGGAAACTGGTACTAAAATGGGTCGGGCCTATATAGTAGAACCGAGTTGGGTTGGGGTAAAGTTTTATTTATTAAAACTTTGACCCAACCCATAATAAACGGTCCAATTAAAAAACAACACAATTAACCCACGATCCTGAATGGGTCGATTTGGTTGACCAAATTAAGGGTTGGGTTGGTTCGGTTTGAACGAGTTGGACAACCCATGAGCAGCCCTATCACTAGGGTATCCAAAAACCCTTAGATAACGGGTTTGAGGTACGAGTTTAAAATAAAAAAAATCAACCAAATACTAGGTATGAATTTAAAATAAATAAAACTCATATCTAAACTAAACAACCATTGATAAGTTACTTTTTAATTTAAGAAATATTCGAGTAAACACTATCTCTCTCATGCAAAATTTGAGAGTCTACTCCCAGATTCCATCGGTCACTTCTCTCCACCTTCGACCTCTGCATCCCCTCCTCCTTCGCTTTTTCATACTCGTTTATATTTAATTATTTTTCTAAATAAAACTGGGATTTTTTTTGGATGAGTTCTTGTTGAGTATTTTTATACTAAAATTGCTAGTCGTGCATAATTTTTTTGGAATGTTAACCTGTTATATTTTGATGTGTTTGTGTGTATTGTTAAGGAATTCAGAAATTTTTCTAAGAATGGTTTATGTGATATTTTGGGAAATCTGTAAGATTCGCACCGAATCTGGGACGGTGGTAGATATCGCAAGAGCTCACATTTTACAATAATTTTTTCATAGTTCTGAACATTGAGTTATAAATAATATTTATGTGAAGTTTAATATGATGCTACTAGTTTCAAAATATGTGTAGTTTGGATTACTCC
The DNA here is from genome assembly GCF_009905375.1 of Apium graveolens. Taxonomy (NCBI): domain Eukaryota; kingdom Viridiplantae; phylum Streptophyta; class Magnoliopsida; order Apiales; family Apiaceae; genus Apium; species Apium graveolens. Next base: position 292,504,724 of record NC_133652.1, on the reverse strand, counting down.
AAATGTCATTATGATACTTTTTAGTTTAACTTTTTTGGATAGTTTATGTGTTAAGTAGTCTGAAAACAAAATAGCTATTTATCCACTTTATTTTTTGTTTCAAAATTAGATTGTAGTTGACAGTTGGAAGTTTGTTATGGGTGTATTAATATTTTTATAATTTTTTTGCTTGTTTGTAAAAAGTGATAAGTTTAATTTTAGAAAGTATTTTACTTAAACAAAATCAATATTTTGAATGTATCGGTTTTTTGTCAAATTATATACTTCAATTTAAACAAGAATGAGTATGTATAATTCTTAATTTATTTATTTAATAAGGTGTTCATCAAACTCCAAAATTGATATACATTACATCACATCGCATATATGGGTTTCTTGTTTGGAAAAAAATGATCAAATTGTATATGCCGAGTGATTTACGAGTTTAGTAAAAATATTCGCACTGCGGAGCATATAGTAGTGTTGGTATATTGAGAAAATAAATTTTAAGTAACCTACTATGTCATATGATAAATTTTCAATTTAATTGTGTATTTGTATATACGCGATGTCTCATTTGATTATACAAAGTTACCAATTACTAATTTTACTAGTCATTTAGGGGAACTTTTAAGATAATTTCTATTTTTTTGTATTTTTCTTCAATTTATATTAGTGATAAATTTAATGTAAATCCATTAAATTCTTAAAAATAAAGTTAATATCAAGAACGAAGACGATACAACATATTTCGTAAAAATACCTTATATTTTATTAAGGAGTCTGTCATGTTTGATAGTCAACGAGTGAGTAAATTTATAAGACGCAAGAAAACTGATTGGCGGAATTCCCATGTAAACACATCACCGACTAACCTTAATTTAATGAGGAGGTTCAAGTATGATCATTCTTATCAGAATCAGAAAGATAATGAAATATGTCTTGACGGGGCGAAGTCAGAGAAAATTCTAATATGGCCCCCAACGATACTAACATGCAAATTGTTCATCTGGCTGGGGCATTCTCTCTAAAGTTTGCCTCAAGATAGTTAGAGTCTGAATGCGAGTTCTATCTTGGAATTTTAAAAATTATAAATTTAAGGGTTTTAACAAATGTGTTGCTGTTAGATATTGAATGCTAAGAATATAGTACATGGGGTGAATGTGTTTCTTGAATTTTTCTTTGTTTTAAACTTTTTGGATTTTAATTTGAACAAAGCAGTTATAAAATTGTAGAGATATTGCAGCATAAATAACACAAACACACAATATCAAAAACTCACTTAATTGTATTAATTAAGTTTGTCTTGCTACAAATTATGTGTTCTTAAGAAAATAAGAATTCAGTTTCCATCTTAAGATAATACAAGAAATTCTAGAGCTGTTTGTTACCTATGAACTAAGGACCTGTGCATGCTTTATAGACAAGCATCACGGGTTTACAAGACATGTACTAAAATGATTTAAGCTCTTTTCCCAAGCAATCTTTTTTAATTTCCATTTCTAGCTTAACAAATCTGTGCAGAATTTTGCAGGTCTGTGACCACCTTTTATCCAGTTAATCTTTGCCCTTGATATTATATTATTCCAGTTACTTTGTAGACTTTTCAATATAGAGCATTGACATCTCGATAAGTATGTCGAGATTTTCAGCTTCTTCTATAGAGAATCGACATCTCAATAATTATAATGACTTATCAAGATCTCTGAGTTCTCTATAGGTATACTTGACTTGTCGAGTTCTCTGGATCCTTACATGTGAAATGACTTATCGATATGTATGAGATCTCTACATGTGGAGATGACTTGTCGATATCTCTGAGATCTCTATATACACAATTTGACTTGTCGATATCTCTGAGATCTCTTTATGAGAAATTGACTTGTCGACATCTCCAATTCTTCACATCATCATTTGACTTGTCGATATCTCGGAGTTCTCTACATGCATAAATAACTTGTCGATATCTCCAGTTCTCTACATCTTCATTTTACTTGTCGATATCTTTGAGACTTCTCTATTAACCATTTTGGACCTCTCTTCATGTCATTCTAAACTTCTCGAATGACTTCTCGATATAACTTGATTTGTGACTTGTCGATATCTTGACTTAGAACATTTTTCATAGAACAACTTTATTCAACTCCAAACTTTTACATCTTTTCTCTGAGACATGATCATGGCTTGATCTTCTTCCAGAATTTATTCCTTAACTTGAATCTGTTCACAGAAAAACCCCAGTCTAATCTTCTAAACATTTTTACAGACTCAATAAATACAATATAGAATACAAGTTTAGATTATCATACAACTTAATCTTAGAGTTGTCAATGTGACTAATTATTGTTATCGTACATACATGTCTTGAACAAAAGTTTATGTTTTGCAGCCATATTTATATCTTAAATTAAAAAACGGAAATGAACACAAATCAACTTTGAAAATCGGTAATTTTAAATTATTTTTGTTCACGTTCTAAGTCATTTAATAAGTTATATTGATTAAATCAAATGATGCATTTAAAAATTAATTCCATTATATAATTCAAAATTATGATAAAAATAGGTTTCATTTGATTAGTTACGATTACAAAATATACTTGTACATATTTTCAAAGATAATAAATAAAGTGGCAAAAACGATAATTCAACATAATTATATTTTTGATAATAACCCCAAATTTGAGATTAAGCCCATTTGGGTAATTTCTCTCCATATCACAATTTGAAAATAAAAATCCAAAATCTCACACCATGGCCATTTTTATCACTAAAAACGTATTTTTACATGTTTTTAGAAAATACATTTATATTTCGAGTTTTTATTAATTTTAAAAATCTATTTTTCTAAAAAAGTAAAAAAGAATAATAAAATATTTGAAAATGTATATTTAACCTTAAGCGTAAAACAAAAATGCGTTTAATTTCAAAATCTTGAGACCCATCTTTAAGACCCGATTAGAAAAGACTTTTTTAAACATGTTAATATTACGTTTTAAATGATATAAAGGGCCATATTTCGGTACGTGCGAAATTTTGGGCTTTTTTTTTTCTCAATTTTTAGCCGAATTTTACCGGGTTAATCTGGATTTCCAAACTCTGCCAACTCACTCTTCATTCCGACCATGCCGGCAAAAACCACCCGCCGGAAAAACAAACGCAAGCTCTCAAAAGGTACCAACAACATCTATTACACTTCCATTTCATCAATTTTATTACTTTTTATTATTTATTTTTACCTCCCCATTTAATATTTCACACTTACTTTTATTTAAAATCATTTGACACAGTAAAATTGAAGATTAAAAAGAAGGCTAAACAAAAGTCATCAGGAGTGACCCAATTAGTTCATAAGTATTGGATTCAGAGATATGATTTGTTTTCGAGATTTGATGAGGGGATTGAGTTAGATGAGGAGGGATGGTATTCTGTTACACCTGAATGTATTGCGGTTCGACACGCGGAGAGGTGTAATGCTGGGGTGGTTGTTGATTGTTTTACGGGTTGCGGTGGCAATGCCATTCAGTTTGCTGCAATGTAAGGGTTTTCGTAGATTTTAGTGGTTGTTAGGGTTTATGTTGTTATGTTTATGTAGGTGTTTGTTGATTGCTAATTAATTATTTTATGCGTATTGAGTATGAAGTAATGTCATATGACTCGTGATTTGTATTAAGGTGATAACACTTGAATTGTAGTTGAGTATGAGTAGTTGAGGATGATCCTAGATGTAGTATAGCTTTCAATTCAAAAGTTTTGTATGAAGATATATTAACAAGCAATTAGAAGGGAATTTAAGTAAAAATTTGGGTTTTTAGGGTTTTAGTAATTACTGTGGTTGTTAGAGTTTATTTGATGATGTTTATGTAGGTGTGTTTGTTGGATTGCTAATTAATTTAGCGTATTGAGTACCAAGTAATGATTAATTTATTATTGGAATGTAGGATTTGTAGTGATATAATATGACTGACAACATGTGAATTGTAGTTGAGTATGAAAACTGAGAACGTGGAAGAACTAAATTTTTTGTTATCTTTAATTTGAAGTTATATATTAAGAAATATTAATATGCACTTAAAGGGAATTTAAGTAGAACTTTGGTTATAAGGATTCGTATAGCTAAGTGGTATTTTGTCGGTTTGAGTGCATATGGCTCCAATTTCTCCTCTTATTACTGGGTAAAAGTTACTTATCTCCCTCCTATAAGACAAAGAAATGCGAAACCAAACTTACTCAAACATAAGATTCGAGGTCTTTTTCAGGATTTGTACAAGTTGTCTTACAAGCATGTATGATTGATGTATGAATGTAGTGCTTGATATTATAGTCTTTATATAAAATTGTGTTGTAGAAACAAGTGATTAGAATTTAATTTGTTTTGAACAATACTATTCGGTTCATTATTTTCCTACAATTTACTACACTTTATTATATATTGTTTGTTAAAGTATGATCCGAGGAGATGTTTTAACTTCAATCATTCCGCCTCTAGGGGTAATCATGTTATTGCCATTGATATCGATCCTTTTAAAGTTGCACTCGCATATAATAACGCGGTGATATATGGTGTGGAGGATTATATTGAATTTATTGTAGGAGACTTTTTTCAACTAGCGCCATCTCTAAAGGTATATATTTCACCATTGACATGATTTATATGATTTAGCTTATATATATATGTTTATATGTTTTCTAAAACCCTTAGAGCAACTCCAACAACTCCCTTATAGCCTTCTAAGTTTTTTAGGATTATGACATGAAAATTGTCTCCAACAATCTCCTAAATTCTCCTCCAAAGTTTAGGAGCTCTATATCCGTCCTCATTAGAGAGGAGCACTTAACCCTTCCTCATTCAATTTGTAATAATAAATATAGCATGTTCATGTACTTAAATGTTTCCATGTAGGTTGTAGCATCTTTACCCAATTGAGATAATAAATAAAAATATATAAAGAGAGTGAGTTGAGAGGATTGTTGGAGAGATAGTGTAATTCTCTCTTAAATAGTTAAGAGGCTATTTAATTATATTATTTGTTGTTGGAGTTGCTCTTAAAGGCCCATACTTTAATATTGAATCCTTTACATTTTCATAGTCACTTGGTATATTGTTAGTGCAAGCTTTGTCATGGTATTATAGAATGATTTAACATGTGTGATTGATTCTGAATATTGATGGGTAGAAAAATGCTATAGCGAGCAAATTCAATAACATATACTGTGACATTATACATTATATTTCCCACCCATTTATTGTTTATCAAGAAGATTTTTTCAAATTATCTTTACTAAAGTTTGACATGAGTAGAGCTATATATTGTTATGTGTCTTTTCACATGTTTAACTCTTTGAATTATCTTGCCAAGAATGTCTGAAACACTCTTTTGATAGTATTCAAGATTTTTTTGAGGGCACCAAATTTATAACTGTATGTATTACAGGTGCTGAGAAAAATACGGATGATGTCTCTGTCTTTTTATCTTGATTTTTAAAAGAACTCTGTTGATTCAATTTGTCTCTCACCTTTGTAGTCTGTTTAATTGTTTGTTTTGAGAAAACATGTTTAAATTTTCACATTCTTGTTTTCCATCTCTTCACTCTTGTGTTATTTGGTTATATTTAGGGTGATGTAGTATTTCTGTCACCACCATGGGGAGGTCCATCATACATTCAGAGTCAGATATTTATGCTTGAAATGTTGAAGCCAAAAGATGGGTATGTGATACTGACACTCTATATCATTTGCTGAACTGAATGAACAATATACCTGTGTTACAAATGATGCATGTTGTATTCTGGATGAATGATACATGATACCCTGAAACATTTTTGCTTTCACAAGCAGCCAAGTGTGAAGATAAAATAGACAGAACATTACGTTCTCTCTGTACGAGGATCTCGCAGAGTGTCTTAAATCAAATTTGTGCAAATGTATTTTATGACACAACCAGTACCTCCAACTTTCATCTGTTGTGTTTTGACAACATTGGTGGTTGTCCCTCTGGCACTCGTTCCATCTGTCAGGTGAATGGAAATTGTGTAGTATTTTGCTTGTCATTTGAGCATAATGGCTAAGTTTTGAAGATAATTAGACCGAACATTATATATTCTGTCTTTACGAGGATCTCCCTGACTTTCTGGATCAAATTTATGCATATGTATTTTGTAATGCAACCAGTATCTCCAAGTTTCATCTGTTATGTTTTGACATCAGTGGTGGCTTGTAGTCTCTGGCTCGCATTCAATCTGTCAGGTGAATGGAATTTGTATAGTATTTTTCTTGACATGTTGAGCATATTACCCCCTCTTCGGGTTCTTCAAAATTTGCCATGTTTCTGTTTTTCCTTGTCCCATGGGTTTATCCATTTCTCCGTCCACTCTACACCCTTTTCAGACATCATCTTCTTGGCACACTTCATGATCTCCTCTATCTTCTCCATATGCTGTATTGCTTCATTTGCACAAGTTCTCCCAGACGCAACATTACTTTTGAAGCTGTTGTTTGATATAAGGACTTGGATTTTGTTATAAATGTGCCTAATGTTATTGGTGAGTACTTGATACATTAGCAAATGCTGATGTACCGTTTCAAACCTGTATGTTTAGGTGGTCTCTGTTTCAAGCTGCTCAAAGAATAACACCTAACATTATCATGTTCTTACCTCGAAACGTGGATATAGACCAAGTAGCTCAACTTTCTTGGCTGTCTTCTCCTCCTCTAGATGTTGAGGTACTGGTTTCTACTGTTAACAACTTATTCTTCTTCCTTAGTGGAGGTTTTTATCATTCATGTCTCTTCATTGTGACCCTGTTTCCTTTAATTCTGATATAGTTATTAGTAATAGTATTATTATTACTATGGTAAATGCAGATTGAAGAAAATTACATAGGGGAAAAAGCAAAGGCCATAACTGCTTATTTTGGTGAAGCTACTAGCTAAACTCGGATTATCGCTTACAGGGCAGGGGAATTTTTGTGGGCTTAGGCATGTCATATGCGTTGCACCGTACAAATGGCTATACTGGCTTAAGGTATCTGGTATTGACTCAATATATATGCTTTTAAATCCTATAAATTCTGCACAGCCCCACATTATTATTCATGTCCCTTAATCCTTAACATTTATTTTAAACCTTTGCTGGTAAACTATTATTTCGTGTTATTTGTAAGTTGTAACACTAGCATTCCATGTCTTGTTCGGTTGTTCCATATCCCGGGCCTCTGACCCAGTTCGTATATCTGATATGATCCTTTCTTTTTCTTTTTTCTGGTTTGGTAGTGACTTGATTGCATGTTATTAAGAGTCCATATTATAGCTTTTTTTGATGTAATTGCCTCATTGCCTTGGCATCTCATCAGCATCCATGTATAGCAATTAACAACAGTGTTAGGGAAATACATAATGTTCTGTTTGGGAACCTGGATTTCATTTAAAATTTTGAATGTGATCAAATAACATGTTCGGAAATTTGGATTTGTATTTGGATTTCATTTGAAATTCCAAGACAATTCAAATATTAGTATAAAATGAGAATTTGAATTAAATGGTGTTTTATATAATCGAATCACAAACGACTGGCTTGAAAAAACTGTAGCTCTTTGCCCATGAAAATACGGATTGCTAGTTTCATGCGTCAAATTACAAGTTGGTACAGGAATGGATAAAATTGAATCGTATATCGATTATTTTTGAACTACTATTGTTTGTTGAACTGTTTAAGAGTTTCTTTTAAGATTTTAAATGAACCGGCTTATGCTAGTTTTGAACATGGCCAAATTAAAGGAACACGAACATAGGCTGAACCCTCTCCGACATAAAAAAATTTAGTATAGAATTTTAATTAAATCCCAATTTTTTTTTAAAATATATTAATTTTTTTTATTAAACCCGATCAGAATAAAAAGATTTACGATATTTTATTTTAGTTCTTACTGGCGTTGATCATATAATATATTGTGAGCTATATAGAATCACAATAACACTTATAAATTGGTTATATTTTCATATGCATCTCAACTTTATTTAGGAATATACGTGTATATTTTACTTATAAACTACTAATAACAAAAAAATTAATTTTGTTTTAAAACTAAGCTAAGCCGACACTAGTATGGTTTGCAAACTTAATCCGAATATTGAAATAATTTGTTTAATACCTTATCCAATAAGTCAAAAAAACATTTTTAAAAATGTCATTTAGCACATATAGGTGATTGAAAATCAACTGTTCGTGTTCCCTACTTTTTTAATTTTCGAACATAATAAATTATTTCTAAATAATATTAAAATATTTTAATAATATTTACTTTTTAAATAATATTTTAATATTAAAATATCTTTATTCAATAGGAGTATAATATTAAAATATTTAATAATATTTATTACTTTATAATTAAATATAAGTTAAGAGCAAGAGAGAGAAGAGAGAGGAGACTCTTAAAGTTTTAAAGAGTATCTAAGACTAAGAGTCTCTTGGAGCTCCAATTTTGTTAATACTCTTTATTTTTTTATTTTTCCCTTGAGGAGCTTAGTTTGTTGGAGATACTCTTAAAAGTATACTAGATTAGTTCATTGGCCATGTCCGGTTAAATTACGAGTATTATTGTTAAATATTTTATAACGTTAGTATTAAATGATGAATTAATAATTATAATATGTTTAATAATTTATTTTAGTATCACTTGAATAATTGTAGGTTGCTTAGCCTTAAGTGATGAGGGTCACTTGGTATCTAAAATTTAAATTTGTTAGATTTTTTTGAAATATATTGAAAAAAGTTTTCAAATTGAAAAAGGAGGAGAGTAAATTAGTGGAAAATATTAATAAAAAGGTTTTAAAATTGAAAAAGAAGGAAGAATGAGAATTAGTAGGATTAGAGAAAAATGTTAACATGTCAACTAAATTGTAAAAATGACAAGTATCCTCTTTTACAAAAAGAGTGATACTTGACATAACTTATACTTTGTTGAGTACCGGGTAAAACCGTAAAAGGGAGCGTAGGTGGTTAATCCTAATGAGAATGAAATGAAACTTAATCACCCAGGCAAAACATTTTCTTATTTCACCCCACTAAATTATTAAGCGACCATTATTAACCATGAAACGGACGTTCTCATATCACATTATTTAACTTACACCAAAACAATCGGTATATTTTCCTTTTGTTATGTAATATATATTATAAAAGTAGAAAGAATAAGAAAGAATTTAAGATTTCATTATTATTGATATCACAAGATAATGTACATGCAAGCCTTTTATAAACTTCTAAATCCATATGTTACTTGAGAAGTGAAAAAACCAAGAGTTTGTGTCAATTAATGGAATAAAGGTGAAAGGTCAAATGACATCTAGAAAGTTAAGAGTCATACAATAATATCATAACACCCTCCTTGGATGACTCGTACAACTACATGGCTCGTTAAAACCTTACTACGAAAAATCCTGTGGGAAAAACCCTATTGAAGGAAAAAGAGTACATGTGTTGCACGTGTAATAATGAGTGCAATATATCTTCCTCTCATTTTGACATGACTATGAATATCAACATAGATCTCGAAATTTGCGCAATTCCAATTTTGTGCACCAATTTCTCGAACGAAGATGTAGGAAGTGATTTTGTAAACAAATCTGCTGGATTTTCACATGAACGAATCTGACAAACATCAATCTCTTCCCCTTTGCTGAAGTTCATGGGTGAAGAAGAATTTTGGATCAATGTGCTTTGTCCGATCTCCTTTAATGTAGTTGAATGATGCAAGCTTCATTGTCTTCATACAAAGTGGTAGGAATTCTTTTGTTGACTGAAAGACCACATGAATCTCGAATATGGTGAACAAGAGACCTCAGCCATACACATTCTCGACTTGCTTCATGAAGGTTCAACAATTCAGCATGATTTGAAGAAGTTGCTGCAAGAGTATATTTTGTTGAGTGCCAAGATATTGCAGTATCTCCATACGTGAATATATAACCTGTTTGTGACCTTCCTTTATGAGGATCATACCGATATCCAGCATCTGTATAACCAACTAATTCCACTTGTGGGTCTTTAGAATAAAACAAACCCATATCCATTGTTCCTCGAAGATATCTAAATATTTGTTTCACACCAGTCCAATGTCTTCGAGTTGGAGCAGAACTATTTCTTGCCAATAGATTAACATAAAATGCAATATTATGACGTGTGCAATTGGCAAGATACATTAGTGCACCAATGGCACTAAGATATGGTACTTCTGGACCAAGAAGTTCTTCTCCCTTTTCTCTTGGACGGAATGGATCCTTGTTCTTTTCTAGTGAATGTACAACCATAGGTGTACTTACAGGATATGCTTTATCCATTATAATTCGCTTAAGGATCTTTTCAAGATAAGCTGACTAATGGACAAAGATTCCTTTAGATAAATGTTCAACCTGAAAACCAACACAAATTTCCGTTTTACCCAAGTCTTTCATTTCAAATTCTCTTTTCAAATATTCAATCATCTCATGAAGTTCATTTGGATTCCCAATGATGTTTAGATCATCAATATAGATAACAATGACAGTAAACCCCACTTTTGTCCTATTAATAAAACACATTGACAAATAACATTATTATTATAACCATCTTTCAAAAGGTATTCACTAAGACGATTATACCACATGCGACCTGATTGTTTCAACCCATAAAATGATCTTCGTAATTTAATTGAGTAAATCTCTCGGGGTCATGAACTGTATGCTTCAGGCATTTTTAATCTGTTAGGGATTTTCATGTATATGTCATTATCAAGTGACCCATATAAGTAAGCAGTCACAACATCCATTAAATTCATGTAGAGCCTTTCTAGAATGGATAAACTTAGTTAAAATCTAAATGTTGTCGCATCCATTACTGGTGAATAAGTTTGTTCAAAATCAATTCCCGGTCTTTCTGAGAAACCTTGTGCAACAAGATGTGCCTTGTATCTCACAAATTCATTTTTCTCATTTTTTTTGCGCACAAAACCCCACCTATATCCGACGGGTTTTACACCTGCAGGTGTTTGGACAATAGGTCCAAAAACTTGACATTTTTCAAGTGACTTCAACTCTGCCTCTATAGCATCTTTCCATTTTGGCCAATCATCTTTTCTTTTACATTCATAGATCGATCTAGGTTTATGATTCTCAATTTCTTCAGAAATGTCAAAAGCAACTGCATATGAAAAAATTTCATCAATGACAATTTCTTTTCTATTCCACCTTTTACCTGAAATGATATAATTTATCGAGATCTCTTCATTTTCGTCAATTTCAGGTATTTGATCATCCTTTGAAGACTGTCTCTTTGGTGATCATGTCCATTTCTTTAAAAATGATGTCATTTGATGTACCAACTTGCTTATCTAGTTTCCTTGATTTTCTAGGATTTTTATCTTTGGATCCAACAGGCCTGCCACGCTTCTGGCGGGCTTTAGACTCGTTTGCTAGCAAAATTTTATTCTCTTCATCTGAAATTTTGATATTGCAAGGAATATTTACAGCCGGTATATGTGACTTTATCACTGTCTTGACATCAGTAAATGAGTCGGGCAATGTATTTGCAATTTCTTGTAGGTGGATTATCTTTTGAACTTCAAGTTCACATTGATTTATATGAGAATCATAATGAGACATAGTGACTGCATTCCACAAAATTTCTTGTCTCTCTTTTTTCAATTTTGTCTTATCTCCCCCTAATGCAGGAAAAACTGTCTCATCGAATTTACAGTCGGTAAATCTTGCCTTGAATAAATTACCAGTCATGGGCTCTAAATATTTTATAATTGAGGGAGAGTCAAACCCAACATATACCCCTAATCTTCTTTGGGGGCCCATTTTTGTTCGTTAGGGGAGGAGATATCGGAACGTAAACCACACATCCAAAAACTCTTAAGTGAGAAATATTTGGTTCTTGATAATTCACAAGCTGCAATGGGAAAAATTTATGATAGGCAGTCGGCCTTAAGCGAACTGATGATGCAGCATGTAATATTGCATGTCCCCAAGAAGTATTTGGCGAATTTGTTCTCATGAGTAAAGGTCTAGCAATCAGCTGTAGCCTCTTAATAAACGATTCAGCAAAATCATTTTGGGTATGCGTGTGAGGAACCAGATATTCTACTTCAATCCCAATTGACATGTAATAAATATTAAAATATTGGGATGTAAATTCTCCAGCATTATTATTGTGTATATGTTGTGTACTTGATGATTTCATTAACAAAACACCTTGGTAGATTTTACTTAGTGAAAAATGTAGCACTCGACGTATAAGGATTATAGTCCCGACGGATGACTCAATATATTCTCGACGGATGATGATTTATTATCCATCGAGTGAGTAACTTATGTAACAATAAGTCTGTAGCACATTTCTGCATACACATTGTTTAGATTCTGTAAGTAGTATTCAAGTCATGTTGACGTTAACTAGATATGCAGAATAGGTTGATTAACTGTATATAAATGATGTCTTGTAATTCTGCATAAATGAAATGAAGTCAAGTGCCAAATAACTACCAACGGATGATCAACAAAGCTATCGACGGATGACCAATATAGCTGTCGACGGATGATCAATGACGGATGATCATGTAATCAATGGATAATCAATTCAAACATCCGTTGACAGTGACAATACAGTCACATGCGTCGAGTGTATGCAAATGGAATGTGGAAGCCTATCCAACTGGGTATTAGAGAACAAAGAAGTATTGCCATTTCCATGCTATTATGAAGATATTCAAAGATGCTGGAATAGAGTAATGAAGTAGCATAGTATTAGACTTGATAGTTTTTGTTTTATTATTTTGTCTTATTACTTTGTAATCTTGATGATATATAAACCAAGAAGCAGCAAATAGAACAATAAACTAAGCAACCAAAAGAGAAACATTAGCAAGCTGTATTCTCAGTATTTCTCTGTATTCTTAGTTGTTCATTTATAAGCAGTTGTGAGCTAATTGCTACACAGAGTTCTCTTGATATATTATATATCTCTAATGGATACATTCAAATCCACCAGAAAGTTTTTAAAGACTTGTGTTTTTTATTATTTGTGTTTTGATTCATTTCAAGTTATTATTCTGCACTCTGCAAATCAATTCACACAGATATATATATTTAAGATAGAACAATTTTATTTGTGAAAAGTTTCAAGAATTCCATTCAACCCCCCTTCTGTAATTCTTGTTGCATTTTTAAGGTACTAATAATTGGTATCAGAGCAAGCTCTTGATAAACAAAGAGTTTAAAGATCAACAAAACAGCATGATGAACAAGAAGGATGTTGGAGTCAAGATTCCTTTTCTGAATAAAGATAATTACCGTCACTGGAAGGTAAAGATGCATCTTCATTTACTTTCTCAAGATGAGGCCTATGTAGATTGCATAGAAAGAGGTCCTCATGTACCAATGAGAGCTTGCAACTGGAAATGAGCCATCAGTCCCCAAGCCAAGGTATGAATGGTCTGATCCTGATATTGAACAAGTCAGGAAAGATAAGAAGGCCATGAACATCCTGTTCAATGGAGTTGATGGTGATATGTTTGACAACATCATCAATTGCAAAACTGCCAAGGATGTTTGGGATACTATACAGGATTATCTGTGATGGTACTGAGCAAGTTAGAGAAAACAAGATGCAAGCTACTGATTCAGCAATATGAGCATTTTCATAGTGAAGAAAGTGAGTCTCTCACTGACATTTTTAGTAGGTTTCAAAAACTACTAAATGCTATAAAGCTGCATGGAAGGGTCTATCAGACAAAAGACTCCAATCTGAAATTCCTTAGATCTCTTCCAAAGGAATGGAAACCAATGACAGTCTCATTAAGAAACTCTCAAGATTGTAAGGAGTTTACTTTGAAGAGACTGTATGGCATCCTGAAGACTTATGAGCTTGAAATAGAGTAAGATGAGAGGATGTGGAGAGGAAAGAAGAAAGGAGGGTCCATTGCACTAGTTGCTGAGTTAGAGAAAGAAAAGCAGATGAAGATGGAAGCTGTTGAATCAACTTCAAGGGTCTGTGAAAACAAGGGTAAGGGGATGATAGCTGAAAATGAAGATTCTTTGAGTCAAGATGACATGGAGGATATTGATGAACATCTAGCATTTCTTTCCAGAAGATTTGCCAAGCTCAAGTTCAAGAAGAACTTTGGAGAAGCCAAGCCAAATAGAAACATGGTGGATAAATCAAAATTCAAATGTTTCAAATGGGGCTTGGCAGGGCACTTTGCCAGTGAGTGTAGAAAGTCATATTCCAACAAAAAGAAGTTTGAGCCTGTGGATTATAAACAGAAATACTTTGAATTGCTCAAACAAAAGGAAAGGGCTTTCATTACACAGGATAATGACTGGGCTGCAGATGGTCTGGATGAAGATGTGGATGTCAACTATGTCAATCTAGCCCTAATGGCCAAGTCTGATGAAACAGAGACAAGTTCTTCAAGTAATCAGGTAATTACTATAAGCCTTGCACATTTATCTAAAGCTGAGTGTAATGATGCTATAAATGACATGTCTACAGAGTTATATCACTTGCGTGTTACACTTAAGTCTCTTACTAAAGAAAATGCTAAAATCAAAGAAAACAATCTGTTTTTAAGTGAGAGGAATAATGTGCTAGAGTCTCGGTTCATTGATTTTGAAGAATTAAGAATTGAGTGTAAGATTGCCAAGGAGGAATTAACTGAGTCCTTGAAGAAAGAAGAAATTTTGAAAAAGCAGCTTGAACGTGAACATGAGGTGATTAAGGCATGGAAAACATCTAGAGATGTTCATGCTCAAATCACCAAAGTTCAAGGAATCGAGTCATTTTGTGATGCAGCCTGGAAGAAGAACAAGGAGAAGCTAGAACCAAATTTGATGGAAGGAGTACTAACATATGTAGACTCGACGGATGATGATGATCATCCGTCAGATAACAAAAAGGGTTATCCATCGAGTGATGTAAATCCTCATCCGTCGACTGTGAGCAAGCCTATCAGTAAAGCCAAACTTGTTAAGTTAAATGAAAAGTATGGATCAGTTTCCAAGAATTTTATTCCAGGAGAATCGAGTCAAGTTAAGAAAATGAAAAAGGCTAATGTTGGTCATATGACTGTCAAGCAATTGAGTGACAGACTTGAGAAGATTGATGTTAAAACAGAGGCTAAAAGGAAAAATAATAGAAATGGTAAATTAGGGATTAACAAACATAATAACTACACACCTGATAAATATGCTCCAAGAAAAATCTGTGTCAAGTGTGGTAGTGTAAATCACTTATCTGTTAATTTCAAATCTGCCATGCCTACTTCCACTGTGCCACCTCACTTTCCCAACATGAATGTCATGCCTCCTATGCCTATAAATGCTATGTCTACACTGAATATGAATTCACAGTTTGCTAATATGCCATTTGCACCTAATCCCTATTATGCTGCATTTAGTATGCTGCATTTAGTATGCCACAAATGCCATTTAGCATGCCCTACTGGAATAACATGTTCACTAGTAGCATGCCATTCCCTGTTAATCAAAGTATGCATGATAATTCTTTTATGATGAATGGTTTCAAAGGCACAACTCAAATGACTAAGGATGAATCTGATATCCTCAAGTCAAATGAGATAAAGCCTAAGAAATAGAAAAAGAAAGCTAACAAGTCAAGACCCAAGGAAACTTGGGTACCAAAATCAACTTGATTTGATTTTGACGTGTGCAGGGAAACAGAAAGAATCTATGGTACTTGGATAGTGGTTGTTCAAGATACATTACTGGTGATTCTACCCTGCTCACAAAGTTCAAGGAGAGAGCTGACCCAAGTATTACTTTTGGAGATGACAGCAAGGGTTATATAGTGGGATGGTCTCAAGCACAATTTGGCTTGATTTCAAAAGACAATGTCATCATTGAGGAGGTTGCCTTAGTGGATGGTCTCAAGCACAATTTGTTGAGTATCAGCCAACTTTGTGATAAAGGCAATTCAGTAACCTTCACCTCAGAAGCCTGTGTTGTGACTAACAAGAGGAGCAACAAAGTGGTTCTCACTGGTGTGAGAAAAGAAAATGTGTACCTAGCTGACTTCAATTCATCTAATGCAGAATCTGTTACTTGTCTTCTCAGCAAAGCAAGTCAGGATGAAAGTTGGTTATGGCACAAAAAGCTATCTCATCTAAACTTCAAGACCATGAATGAGCTAGTAAAGAAAGAACTGGTTAGAGACATTCCTCTAATAGAGTTTTCTAAGGATGGATTGTGTGATGCCTGCCAAAAGGGAAAGCAGATTAAAGCATCATTCAGAAAGAAACTTGATTCAACAATTGAAGAACCTTTGCAACTGCTTCACATGGATCTGTTTGGACCAGTCAATGTGTTGTCCATCTCAAGGAGAAGATTTTGCCTAGTAATTGTAGATGATTTTTCAAAGTTCTCTTCGACATATTTCCTAAAGTCTAAAGATGAGGCTAGTGAAATCATAATCAATCACATAAGGCAAGTCAATAACCATCCTGATTTCAAAGTTAGAAGAATCAGGAGTGACAATGGAACTGAGTTCAAGAATTCTGTCATGAGAGTATTTTGTGAAGAAAATGGAATTTTGCATGAGTTTTCAGCAGCAAGAACACCACAACAGAATGGAGTAGTGGAAAGGAAGAATAGATCACTTATTGAAGCTGCAAGAACAATGCTTGAAGAATTTAAATTGCCAACATATTTCTGGGATGAAGCTGTAAATATTGCATGCTACACTCAGAATATTTCTCTGATCAATCAAGCAAAATGCATGACTCCCTATCAATTGTTCAAGAACAAGAAGCTAACTCTAAATTTTCTTCATGTCTTTGGCTGTAAGTGTTATATCTTGAGAAATCAAACTGATCAGAATGGGAAGTTTGATGCTAAAGCAGATGAAGGAATTTTTGTTGGATATGCTGTTGGTAAAGCATATAGAGTCTACAATCTAAGGACCAACATTATTATGGAATCAATACATGTTGTGTTTGATGATAAAAAGATTGAAGGACTGCAAGATGGAGACTACCATGAAAGCCTCAAATTTGACAATGTGGAGATAGTTAGTGATGATAGTGATGATGAAAGTGATCAAGAAATAGTATCAAAGGATAATGCATAAAAATCCACTACCAATGAAGCACAAAATTCAACATCTGTCGAGTTGCAAAATGCTTCATCCGTCGGGAGGCAATCTGCGTTATCCGTCGGTAGACAACCAGCTTCATCTGTCGGAACTCAAAATTCACCATCCGTCGGGTTATCAAAAGAAGCTAGAAATCAGAATAGATCACCTATAGAAAGTTCCCCTTTCTCAAATCAAAGATCCATAAACTTAGGGGGAGTTTCTAACAATCAAAACTCAATCACACATCAAGACAACAATGAGGCCTCTTCATCTAGAGCTAATCTACCTCAACAAAGAAAATGGACAAAAGATCACCCCTTTGAGCTCATCATTGGTGATGTTTCTTCTAGAGTCCAAACCAGGAGAGCAACTCAGGAAGAATGTCTATACAAGCAGCTTTTCTTACCAAGGAAGAACCAAAGAAGGTAGAAGAAGCTTTGTTGGATCCTGATTGGATTTTAGCTATGCAGGAGGAGCTAAATCAATTTGAGAGGAATAATGTATGGAAGCTGGTGCCCAAGCCTGAAGGAAAGAATCCAATAGACACCAAATGGGTATTCGGAAACAAGATGGATGAAAATGGTATAGTAGTCAGGAACAAAGTTAGATTGGTTGATAAGGGCTATTGTCAACAAGAAGGAATAGATTTTGATGAAACATTTGCTCCTGTTGCAAGACTTGAAGCCATCAGAATCTTCTTAGCCTATGCATCCCATGCCAATTTCAAGGTCTATCAAATGGATGTCAAAAGTGCCTTTCTGAATGGAGATTTGGAGGAGGAAGTATATGTCAGTCAACCTCCTGGTTTTGAAGATCCAAATTTTCTAGAACATGTCTATTATCTTTTGAAAGCACTTTATGGACTAAAGCAAGCACTTAGAGCCTGGTATGACACTTTATCAAAGTTCCTTTTGGAAAATTACTTCACAAGAGGTACTGTAGATAAAACTTTATTCTTTAGAAATGTTAATAGCTCTAGCATACTTGTTCAAATTTATGTAGATGATATTATTTTTGGCTCTACAGATGAGAAACTTTGTAAAAAGTTTGCCAAATTGATGCAAAGTAAGTATGAAATGAGTATGATGGGAGAACTAACTTACTTTCTTGGTTTGCAAGTTAAGCAAGTTAGTGATGGAATATTCATTAGTCAAACTAAATACATTTTTGATCTTTTAAAGAAGTTTGATCCAATGGATTGCACATCTGCAAAAACTCCCATGGCTATTGCAACTAAGCTTGAATTAAACGCTACTGAAAAGTCTGTGGATATTTCAAATTATAGGGGTATGGTTGGCTCACTTCTGTACTTAACAGCAAGTAGGCCAGATATAATATTTGCTACATGTTTGTGTGCTAGATTTCAGGCTGACCCTAGAGAATCTCACCTAGTAGCTATTGAGAGAATTTTCTGATATCTCAAGGGAACACCAAAACTTGGCATTTGGTACCCTAGAGATTCTGGTTTTGATCTAACTGGTTATTCAGATGCAGATTATGCAGGTTGTAGAATTGATAGAAAAAGTATAACAAGAACCTGTCAATTTCTAGGAAACAAACTTGTGTCCTGGTTCAGTAAAACGCAAATTTCAGTCTCTACTTATACAGCTGAAGCTGAGTATATTGCTGCTGGCAGTTGTTGTGAACAGATTTTGTGGATGAAAAATCAATTGCTAGACTATGGTTTGCAAGTTGAAGGGATTCCTATTTTCTGTGATAACACAAGTGCAATTGCCATCACTGAAAATCCAGTACAACATTCAAGGACAAAGCACATAGACATCAAGTACCACTTCATTAGGGAACATGTAATGAATAGTACTGTGGAACTATATTTTGTTCCAAGTGAGAAGCAGCTTGTAGATATTTTTACCAAACCACTGGATAAATCCACCTTTTCAAGGTTGGTAAGTGAGTTAGGTATGCTCAATTATTCTTAAATCATTATGAGATATTCTGCAAGTTGTAATGCAACCAGAAATTTAAATTGATTTTTCAGTCATGGATGAAATTTTGGCTAAGTCAAAATTTACATCTCGACAGATGATCTTTATCCATCGAGTTTGATCATCCTTCGGAATACAATTTGCTAATAAAAAAAATCAATTACTTTTCTGGAAATTTTATGACTCGACGGATAACAGTTTATCCTCATCCGTCGAATTGTCTTAATCTTAGCCGTTGATTTCCTGAACATTATCCATCAAGTATACTTACAGTTTGTAAGCATAACATGACGGATAATGGGTGGAATTTTTACAGTTTATTTTTTTTAAAAAGGCTATTTTAGGCAATTTTAATTGGCTACTTTATTTTACTTTATTTTTTTTGGTAGTTATTTTCTGAGATAGTATAAAAGCTTATTTCATTTCCATTGCTTTTCTTTTATCATTCTCAAATTATCTGCTCCAATTTCTTTCTCTTTCAAAGCACTTACTCTCTCTCTCTCTGCAAGCTCTTATTCTCTAACAATGGCGCCTGTTGTCAAGATTATGTCTCAAACTGGGTTCATTTATGAGAAGAATAACTTCACAGCCTTAGTGAACAAAGGAATTCAGCATTCTGGTGACTACCACAAAATGATGGATTTTGTGAAGAACTGCAAGCTTAGCTATGCCATGTTGGAATCACCCACCATCTTTTGTGAAGTTGTTGAAGAGATGTGGACCACTGCTACATAAAACTCAACTGATAAAACCATCACACTCAATATCAAAGGTAATGAATTATGTATTAATAGTGATGTTATTAAAGCATGTTTCAAGATTCCTGATAATAATGTGACTTCACCACACACAGACACTGATATAATTAATATGCTTAATTCCATGAACTATGCTCTTTCTACTTCTAAGTTGAGTGACATTAGGAGATTGGGTCTTAGGAAGGAATGGAGTTTCATGTGTGATTTAGTGACCAAGGTCTTTTCTGGTAAAGTCAGTAATTTTGATTCTGTCAATATTTCCATGCTTAACATGCTCTACATGCTAGTTACATATAAGTACTTTAACTTTAGTGACCTTGTTTTGTTTGAGTTGGGTTTTAAATTAGGAAAGTTAAATAAGAGGGGTAAAAATGTTTATTATGTTAGATTTTTCATGATGTTAGCTAATCACCTCTCTGAGGAAATTGTGCTTGAGAACCCAAACAACAAATTAGATTGTTGGGTTTAAAATGGAAGAATCATTGCAGATTTGAACAGGGCAAATCATCATAGAGAAGTGTCATTTTTCTATTACCCTGTAATGGAAGCACCTCAGGTAAGTGAGGTAAATTCATCTATCCCTACTACTATTCCAACCTCACTAGTTTCTTTGAGTTCTAGTGTAGCTATGGCAACTGAGTCAATGACCCAACAGTTGCCTACCCAAGCTACCAAACCAACAAAAATTTCAAAATCCAAATCAAAGAAAGCCCCCTCTGATATCTCTCAAAAGATGCCAGTTGCAAAATCCACCAAAATCAAAGAGGGGAGTGTGAAGGTGGGCAAGGTAGGTGACGGAAAGGGTGAACATAAAAGAAACCCTAAGGATAAGGATGGAGAGTTGAGTGGTTCCCAGCCTAGCCACACTGCAGTTTCCCAACAAACTGCAGTGCTTAAAAAGGATAAAAGCTCATTTCTAGTTGCATCCTCCCAAAAGGATGTAACTATTGAACAAAGCTCTCAACCAAGAGCACAGTCCAAGAGGGTAAGGGACACTAGCTCACCCCAAACTTATGCCAGAAAAAAGAAATCCAAAACCCTTGGAGATGCACAGGGTACACACACTGTGCAAACTGGTGCTAAAGACACAGTCACTGCACCTTTACAAATTCAGCTTGATGTGGCTCCAATAAATGTGGAGTCACAGCCAAAATCTCTAGTAATAGAAGCACCTAAAACACCAAATTCTCCTACAAATTCTCAGGATGTGGAAATGATCAACACATCAATTCCTGATTCCCCTTTTTTAACTCTGTTGGGGAAGTCAAAATCCAATGCAAGTGAGCATCATCTTTTAGATGATTTGTTGGCTCACTTGCCAATTCTTTCAGGAACTGTTGAATCATCGGTGCCCAAAATATCATCAATCAGCATAGAGTCCACAATAGTTTCTATTCCAAGTTCATTCATTTCTACTCTCTCGATGGATATTGCTCATCCGTCGAGTAGTGATTGTATCCCGACGGATAAGCTTAACAGCAGTTATCCGTCGGATAGAAAAACCACTAATCCGATGGATATTACTCATCCGTCGAGTGTCTCTGCACAGCTTCTGTTATAGGGAGAATTTCGTATAACAGTGTTATGGAGGTTAATGGGCGAAACAAGGATCAACGGCGGTGTTTGAGAGCGGAGGAAGGTTATGTATGATGGTGGCTGAGCTTGTATGTGACTCCTCAAGAGAGAATAGGGTTTATTATTCTCTATCAAGTGTCGACTCATGTCTCATACAAGTGCCTACGTACCCTATTTATAGGGATCAAGCCTCACGTAGTTCTTGGGGAACAAGTCACGTAGGCTAGGGTTAGGGTTCTCCAACCCGTGCAGCCCAAGCCCACGATAAAGTCAGGCCTTCAGCCAATTAGTCACGTAAATCTCGACCGGCTCCACACGCTTCCTATAATCTCACGGCATCTCCGTATCTCTTCCCATAATTATAGCAATAACCCGTGTCGGCCCCGAAATTTACGAGCAACTTAGTCATCTATGAGCCACTTTCCATGTCGAACACAAAGTCCTCTAATGCGGGCCGGCTTGGCGGCCTCGGCCCGCACCGCCTTCCTTTTTAACCAATAAATACAATGTTACCTTTGATTTCATAAGATGTGGGATCATGGGCCCAGCCCGCGTGTGGGCACCTGAGCCCAGCCCGCGTGTGGGCAACCGAGCCCAGCTCGTGTGTGGGTAACCGAGCCCAGCTCGCGTGAAGTCATTTGAGCCCACCTCGCGTGTGGACACCTAAGCCCACCTCGCGTGCTATCATCTGAGCCCAGCTCGTGTGAAGTCATCTGAGCCCACCTCGCGTGTGGACACCTCAGCCCACCTCGCGTATGGACACCTAAGCCCACCTCGCGTGCTATCATCTGAGCCCACCTCGCGTGTGGACAACCGAACCCAGCTCGCATATGAGAGCCCAGATGGCAAATGTGAGCCCAGCTCGCATATGAGAGCCCAGATGGCAAATGTGAACCCAGCTCGCATGTGTGAGCCTAGCTCGTATGTGTGAGCCCAGCTCGCATATGTGATCCCAGATGGAAAATGTGAACCCAGCTCGCATGTGTGAGCCTAGCTCGCATGTGTGAGCCCAGCTCACTTGTCATGAGCCCAGCTCGCATGTGGTCACGTGAGCCCAGCCCGCATGTGGTCACGTGAGCCCAACTCGTATGTCACGAGCCCAGCTCGCATGTCACGAGCCCAGCTCGCATGTCACGAGCCCAGCTCGCGTGTCACGAGCCCAGCCCATATGTGCTGGCCCAAGTCTTATTAATCCATGGTTCTAGCCCACACATGAGAGTCCAGCTTCTCAATGCACCTATAGGGACCTGTTTAGGGCCCATGGCCGAAAGCGGGCATAACAGCTTCAAACTTCATTTATTTCTAGTGCAGAATAATTAGTGGTTGTACAGTCACTCTTAGGATTGAGGGAAGAGTGTGTTATGAGTGAGAGTCTGGGTTGCTCCTAGGAAAAAAGAGAGGAAAAGAGTGAAACTATGCAATGCATTTCTTCAGGATTGGAAAAAGAAAGTGAGAGGAGTCCCACCTTAGATGGTGAAGGTGAGGGTGTGAGGGTGGGGAGCCAGAGTGAGACTCTGATACAACAAAAGAGAGAACATGAGAGAAATTCAGGTATAGGAGCTATAAGGATGGATGTCATTTCTAGTGAGTTAATGAATATCCAGGATGTAGACAGGGATGGACTATCTCAGCAACCTCAAGCTGTTATAGATTCCACCTCCCTTGATGCTAAGGCATTTACTCACCCTGTTCCATCTTATCAACTTCTAGCTGAAAAGGGCAATGACAATGCAGAAAGGATGCTCAATTTGGTGCATACCACTCAGTCAATGCTAAGAGCTAAGGATGCCATCACAGCTTTGCCTTCTACAACTGGTGATGTGGATCATGAGACTGGTGGATCAGCAGATTTCTTTGGTGATAAAGGTGGAGATAGTGAAGAAGAGGCATTGAACATAGGGGGAGAAGTAGGTTCAAGTTCAAGATCAGGAATGTCATCATGGGCATTTTCAAAGCACTGTGATGAGCACTACTTCAAGACAACCCTGATTCAACTAATCAATCAGACAAATACTGCTCTTCAAACCACTACAAATGCCAACACCAAAAAGCTCCTTCAAGCACATCTTGCTTCTCTGCAACTAAAACAGATTCAAGGCTTCCAACATGCTAGGGATGTTAACACCATCAAGGGTGATATTGATGAAATGAAGAAGGCCATTACAGACAAAATGGATTCTAAGCTTCCAGAAACTACAATGCTTGACATCAAAAGGCAACTAAGGAAAAATTCTGATCTTGCAACAAAGATAGATGCTTTGGATACAAGAATGTCAGCTATGGAAGCATCTATAACAGCCATTCATCTTCATCAAGCCCAACAGACAGATTACTTCAGAATTTGGTGGCTGCTCAAACCTCCTCCTCTACTCAACTTGATGATAACAAAAAGGGGGAGAAAGGACCAAGTGAGGGGGAAAAGCTTCAAATTCAAATCAGTAAAGTAATTGTGCCCACAATTGCTTTCACCAAGCCACCAGTAACAAATAGTATAGATCTGATCAAAGCAGCAGCAACCAATTTAAGAGAAGCTGAAAAGGAGCAGATGAAGCCAATCAACTGGAAGAAAATTGATGAGGACATACAAAGGAAATTTGGGCTAGTAAAGGAGCCAGTGAAGTCAGCCATTTATCACTCTGAAGTCAAACAGATCTCTGTGAATGAAATGAGCATGAACTATCTGGAAAGAGGACAACCATCCTGCATCAAATCTCCAAAGGCTGAAATTATTCTGAAGCCAAGGGTGAACTATCCAAAATCATCATTTAAGAACCCTTTCGATACAATGTATGAGACACCTAAACCTAATGAGAAGAAGCTTCTGTCAAGGTCAATTGCTTTCTACAATGATCCAGCTGATTCAGCTTTAAAAAAAGGATTGCTAAAGTTTTCAGGAATGGGAAAGAAATTTGTGTGGTGGCTGGACATCCTCAATTTGCTCAAGCAAAGAGAAAAGAAAAGGCAAGAATGAAGCAGGAAAAGAAGCAAGCTATTCTAGATGCCAAAAAGACTAAGAAAAAAAAAGAACAAGCTACTATCTTGGCCAAACTACAAGCTGTGAAACCAACACAACAGATTCCTTCTCAGCCATCTGGAATCACTGAATCTCAGGATCCACAGAAGCAAGTTCAATCAAAATAGAAGAAATCTCCAAGATACAAGGAATTGGCCAAAAAAACCAAAAGGAAACTGGATTTTGTTAATAAGGAATTGGAGGATCAGTTTTCCAAGGAATCCACTCCAACTACAACTCAAGAATCAAAACCTTCTGTGGTATTTGAAGACATCAAGGTGGTGGATCCTTGCAGGAACATTCATGGTGAACCTATTGTGCCTAAGGATGAACCAATAGACTGGGAGAGCCTACCAATTCCTGACTTCAATTTGCCAATCCTTAGCAAGCCAAAAAAAAAGAACAAAGTCAAGGGCAGTCAAGAAAGTGAAGTTGACACCTCTCAAATCCAAATCTCTAGTCCAAGCTCAATCTAAAGTCAACAAGGGAGATTACATGTACTTGTGTGATATCAAGGAATTCTCTGATCTAAATCTCTATCTGGATGAACTAGAAGAAGTGAGAGGAATTGATGCATACATAAATCTACCTGAAAGGTTGGTTTTGAAGTACAAGGGAGGAAAGGAGATTCAATGGCCACTTCATAGGATTCTTCAAGAAAGCCAAGCTGTACTGATTAAGGTTTATTCATCTTTCAAGAAGAACTTTGGGTTCAATGTAACTGCAAGAAGATTGGTTCTAAAAAAGATTGAAGAACTGAGGAGTTTTAGAGCTAAAGATGCACTCCAAAAGACTCTAATCATCCCTTACACAGGGATAAAAGTGCATCTAAGGCCCTACTGGCTGATGGAGTTCATGGATGACAAAGGAGTGAGAAGATTTTTCAGATTAGAAGACCAATTGAGCATCTCTAGCAATGAGACTCTCTTGGAGATGCAAGAAAAGCTAAATCTCTCAGAATCCGATGAACTGAAATTCCACAGACAGCTCCAAAATCAGATAGAAGAAAACAACAGAAAGCTTGGAAAGAGATCCAGACCTTCAAGGAACTAGATAAATCTGCTCAGGCTAGAGGAGCACCTTGAAAATGACTGTGAGCTAAAACTTTGTACATTTTGTTAATTGAAGCACTTTACAGTTTTATCTATCTACTTTCAAAGTTGTATTTTTAGGGTGTTTTGTTATCATCAAGTTTCTCTTAATTTATGGCTACAATTCCAGTAGACATAAATTGGGGGAGATTGTTGTGTATATGTTGTGTACTTGATGATTTCATTAACAAAACACCTTGGTAGATTTTACTTAGTGAAAAATGTAGCACTCGACGGATAAGGATTATAGTCCCGACGGATGACTCAATATAGTCTCGACGGATGATGATTTATTATCCATCGAGTGAGTAGCTTATGTAACAATAAGTCTGTAGCACATTTCTGCATACACATTGTTTAGATTCTGTAAGTAGTACTCAAGTCATGTTGACTTTAACTAGATATGCAGAATAGGTTGATTAACTGTACATAAATGATGTCTTGTAATTCTGCATAAATGAAATGAAGTCAAGTGCCAAATAGCTACCAACGGATGATCAACAAAGCTATCGACGGATGACCAATATAGATGTCGACGGATGATCAATATAGCTGTCGACGGATGATCAACAAAGCTGTCGACGGATGATCATGTAATCAACGGATAATCAATTCAAACATCCGTTGACAGTGACAACACAGTCACATGCGTCAAGTGTATGCAAATGGAATGTGGAAGCCTATTCAACTGGGTTTTAGAGAACAAAGAAGCATTGCCATTTCCATGCTATTATGAAGATATTCAAAGATGCTGGAATAGAGTAATGAAGTAGCATAGTATTAGACTTGATAGTTTTTATTTTATTATCTTGTCTTATTACTTTGTAATCTTGGTGATATATAAACCAAGAAGCAGCAAATAGAACAATGAACTAAGCAACCAAAAGAGAAACATTAGCAAGTTGTATTCTCAGTATTTTTCTGTATTCTTAGTTGTTCATTTGTAAGTAGTTGTGAGCTAATTGCTACACAGAGTTCTCTTGATATGTTATATATCTCTGGTGGATACATTCAAATCCACCAGAAAGTTTTTAAAGACTTGTGTTTTTAATTACTTGTGTTTTGATTCATTTCAAGTTATTATTCCGCACTCTGCAAATCAATTCACACAGATATATATATTTAAGTTAGAACAATTTTATTTGTGAAAAAGTTTCAAGAATTCTATTCAACCCCCCTTCTGTAATTCTTGTTGCATTGTTAAGGGACTAACAATTATCCATTCAAATTTTCTTAATTGCATGATCCAGAAATTGTGTCCTCAACCGAATTATTTAAGCAAGGAGTCTGGAGAATGCCATATTACGAGTGGACAGTAAACTAACATGTGACCATCGCGTCGATGCATCTATAAGTACCATAAAGTACTAAAAAGGTCCACTTGATGGGGTAATAGGTCCACATATATCTCCTTGAATTTGTTTCAAAAATGATAGACATTTAATCGCAACTTTAAGATGCGATGGTTTTGTTATTAATTTTCCTTGAAACAAGCAACACAAGAAAAATCCTTGGACAATGGAACAATCTTATTCTCTAAAGTATGCCCATTTGAATTTTCTATTATTCTTCGCATTATTGTTGAACCCATATGGCCTAAACGATCATGCCATTTTAGAAAATCTGTCGGGTCTAACAATTTTTGGTTTATTACCATGTGTGATTCAACTGGATTTATAAAAAATAATATAATCCAGAATTATAAGATGAGAGTTTTTCTAGAATTTGCTTCATCCCTGAGGCTATAGACGTGATACATAGATATTCATCATCATTTTCATTATCTGTCTCAATATGTTAGCCGTTATGGCGTATATCTTTTAAGCTCAAAAGATTTTTTTTTGATCAGATGGAAAATATTGCATTCTCGATAAGTAAATGTGTACCATTGGGTAACACTATAATTGCTCTTTCGGAGCCTTCAATAAGATCTGACACACCCGATATTGTGTTTACATTTGCATTAGCTAATATGAGATGCGAAAAATATTCTTTATTTTTTAAAATTGTATGTGTTGTTGCACTATCCGCCAAACAAAATGATTCATATTCTTTTGTAGCACATATTGAGAGGCTTCTGGCCATATTACTTTACAAAACAAAATGTATAAATAGATTTTAGAAACATAATATATCAAAACATTTCATTCACGATAGAAAAAGATTACATTGCATGCGTAAAGTAAAATAAGACCGTCTTAGAGTTCAAACAAAAACTTAACAAGCAAAACAAGGTCTTATCACATATTTAATTATTATGGCCTTTGTCACAATCAAATGCGGTTATGTCGATATTTTCATCCTCAAAAAAATCACCGACTTTCATGTGAGTAAGGCCCGAAGGACCCACTTGATCTCCACCTCCAAGATGTGCTTCTAGATGGGCAATTCCCAATGGGTCATTTTTTCGGTGAAATTAGTTTCAACATTCTTCAAATAGGCCTTATAAAGGTCAACAAGATGTTGAGCGATACGACAGGTACGACTCCAATGACCTTTCATTCCACAACGGTTACAAATACTTTCAATCCTTTTCTCCATCGTATTCCCTTTAGCTTGTCCCTCATTTTTTGTCCACTTCTGGCGGTGAGGCTTCCTTTTAAAGTTTGAGTAAGTTTGGTGAGTAGGACCTCGACCATGTCCAAAACTACGTCCACGGGAACGCCCTCGTCCAAATCCATATCCACGCCCACGCCCACGTCCACGCCCAAATTGATTATTTTGTCCAAATTCATTACTAGTCACCATATTCGCTTTAGGGAATGGTGTTGAACCAGTTGGACGAGCTTGATGATTTTTCATCAAAAGTTCATTATTTTGCTCGGCAAGAAGCAATACAGACATAAGCTCATAATATTTTATGAATCCCCGTTCACGATATTGCTGCTGCAGGAGCATATTATTGTCATGGAAAGTGGAGTAGGTTTTTTCCAACGTATCATTATCAGATATATTTTCACCACAAAATTTCAGCTGAGAAGTAATCTTAAACATTGCAGAGTTATACTCGCTTAAACTTTTAAAATCTTGCAACCACAAGTGTAGCCAATCATAGAGAGCCTTAGGAATTATGATAGTTTTCTAGTGATCATATCTTTCTTTCAGGTTTTTCCAAAGGGTTGTTGAATCTTTAATAATAAAATATTATATTTTCAATCCTTCATCAAGATGATGACGGAGAAATATCATGGCCTTTGCTTTATCTTGCTCGAAGGCCTTATTTCCTTCCTTTATTGTGTCACCGAGGCCAATAGCACTAAGGTGAATTTTCACATCCAAAATTCATGTCAAGTATTTTTTCCGGTGACATCAAGTGCGGTGAACTCAAGTTTTGTAAGGTTTGACATTATCACTATATAATAATCACAAATAAATTAAGCATATATATAATCAAAGAAACTAATATTTAGATCAAATAAAGTCATGTATATACGTTAGAGTTCACAAAATTTTTTAAAATCATATCAAGTTGCACAAATTAGCACTAAAAATGATTAACATGGATATAATTCTAATCTATTCTATAACTACTTTAAGGATCTCGACTTCAACATATAAGTGAAATATTAAAGATAGAACAAAATCATGCATGACTGTTAAATCACATATATTTCGAGATCATATAGGACAGAAGAATAAAAGAAAAGTATATTGTACTAAAGCTCAAGTGTCGATATTATTGTATAAATGATTTTTATGTTATTGTTAAATAAATCCAATTGAATTATAACAAATATTTCAATAAAAACACAGAAGTCACAAAATTAAATATTGACACAAAAAGAAAAGTTTGTAAAAATCAAACATAAAACTCGAAGGCCTTATTTCCTTCCTTTATTGTGTCACCGAGGCCAATAGCACTAAGGTGAATTTTCACATCCAAAATTCATGTCAAGTATTTTTTCCGGTGACATCAAGTGCGGTGAACTCAAGTTTTGTAAGGTTTGACATTATCACTATAAAATAATCACAAATAAATTAAGCATATATATAATCAAAGAAACTAATATTTAGATCAAATAAAGTCATGGTATATACGTTAGAGTTCACAAATTTTTTTTAAAATCATAACAAGTTGCACAAATTAGCACTAAAAATGATTAACATGGATATAATTCTAATCTATTCTATAACTACTTTAAGGATCTCGACTTCAACATATAAGTGAAATATTAAAGATAGAACAAAATCATGCATGACTGTTAAATCACATATATTTCGAGATCATATAGGAAAGAAGAATAAAGGAAAAGTATATTGTACTAAAGCTCAAGTGTTGATATTATTGTATAAATAATTTTTATGTTATTGTTAAATAAATCCAATTGAATTATAACAAATATTTCAATAAAAACACAGAAGTCACAAAATTCAATATTGACACAAAAAGAAAAGTTTGTAAAAATCAAACATAAAACTTATAAAAACTAAATTACCTAAAGTAACCCAGTTGAAATGTATAAGCAAATAAATTAACAAGGCCACAAACATATCATACAACTACCTTATGCAAGTCTTATGACCAAAAGTAATTTTAGTCTCTTCATATTTTATCACAATACTACGAGTATAAAGAACAAGTGATTATCAAAATTGATAAACATGAATTTATATTATCCCCATATTAATCAGGTCATGCAACACTTGGTTAATTATTATCAATACAAAATTAACGAAAGTTTCAACTATTTTAATCCTATTATTTTATACAAAACAAGGCAATTAAAGCTGTCTAAAAGAGTAACATATACGTAATAGTAGCAATCCCTTTTTAATACTAGGTCTCGAGCATATATCACAAAAAGAGAAAAAAAATATTTTGCAAAAACATATAATTGTAAAATAATGAAATTGATAAGTCGAGTGAGGCAAGGCAATAAAGTTATCAACTAGACATAAAATTTGTAGCATGTATAATCAGTTTGATTGGTGTAAAGAGTACAAGCATATAATCACAACATACAAAATTGACATAAAAATATTTTTAATTATCATGCATGTAATATGATATAAAGATAAAGTTGACTAATAAGGCAGTACAAAACAACTTAAAACAAAGTGTAAAGACAACATAAGCATAAATAAGTATTGAGAGTAGTTTATGTACCTTAATTCTTAAGGAAAAAGGGTACAACGAGAGTGTTGCTATTTGAAATAAAATGACTTCTTTTGTATCTTTCTTGCCACAAACACACGACTTATTTTCCTTTTTGACAAGATAACGAAAAGGTATGACATCCACTTAAAGTACTTTCGTGCTGATAACGTGTTATGTAATATATAATATAAAAGTAGAGAGAATAAGAAAGAACTTAAGATTTCATTATTTTTGATGTCATAAGATAATATACATGCAAGCCTTTTGTAGGCTTCTAAAACATAGGTAACTTGAGAAGTGAATAGCCAAGAGTTTGTGTCAATTAATGGGATAAAGGTGAAAGGCCAAAGGACATCTAGAAAGTTAAGAGTCATACAATAATATCATAACACCTTTCTATTTTTATGAAATTTTTAACATTTTATTTTAATAATCTAAAATTATTAGATAAAAAACAAATGCTAAATATCAAATAATCGACTTTTCAAATTCAAAATGCATCCTATTGTAAACTACATTATCCTCCAATTCTCAATCAATTAGCACCAAATTCTTTTTGTTATGAATAAAATATATGGATTTATTTATTGTGCGTATTTAACGTTAGGGTTTGATAATGAGTTTTAATGGTTGCGCTTGTATTTCGTGGCTTGAATCTGCCCTCACAAGATGCCTACGTACCTTAGTGTATGCCAAGGATCAATCCAAAATGTAGTCTTTGGTGATACTTTCCCTCGGGGCTCTAGCGGCGAGAGCTCACCAAGGACGTAGTGACTTTCATGTCCTTCGAGGACTGAGTCTAAAACGTCATTTTACGTAATGTCCTCGTAGCTTGTAGGATGTCTTCACGGCTTTGTGACGTGTCGAGCTCTTGTACAAAACGTTCCCTCGAAATTAAGGGGGTAAGACCCTTTATATAGACGTTGAGAGTTTAGGAATTATGATAGAATTGGGTGACTTGGTGGGCAAGTCTCCACCTCTGACCGGACTTTGGAGTCCAAGAAAGCAGGAATTAATTTCCTTCTGATTGGAGGCTACTTCTTGTAGGAGTAGTTACTTATTTGAACATATTTATTGGGTTGTTTGATTAACTCCTTTATTAATTACAAAATTAATAAATAATTAGTGGTTTGGGCCTTATTAATTGGGCTTTTCCCTTGGACCAAATTAAGTCTAATTAATGCGATATTAGCTCCGCAATTAGGGTTATTTTTATTCTCTGTCATTGGCCCCCAATTTCTGGGAAACACATTCGATGTTTTGTAGAAGTTGAGTTATCTCTTAACTTATCAAGGGTATCGTTTTTTAGCGTAAAGTGTGGAGCGACCTACACATTTACAACGATTTGCCTTATCCGAGAATACAGGATATTTTCTAGAATTTTCATAAATTTCCATACTCATTTTCTTACCTTATTCCTACTTTTAGGATTTTTCTGGTATTTTTTCCTTAATTTTTAGGGATTATCTCGTACTCACATTTATTGTTTTTTATTTTTTCCTAATATTTTACGGATTTTTCCGTACCTCCATGTATTTTTCGTAATTTTTCCTAATATTTTAGGAAATTTTTGGTAATTTCTCCTAATAATTTTAGATTTTTTTCGTACCTACGAATATTTTTTATAATTTTTCCTAATATTTCAGGGATATTTCTATACCTCCAGGTTTTTTCCATACTTTTTCCTAATTTTTTTTTGTAATTTTCTAATATTTTAGGAATTTTCTATATATTCAGGTTTTTTTCATAATTTTTCTTAATACTTTATAAAAAAATTCGTACCTTCGGGTATTTTTCGGTAATTTTTTCTTATATTTTAGGAATTTTTCCGTACCTCCGGGTATTTTTCTAATATTTTAGAATTTCTCCGTACCTCTGGTATTTTTCGTAATTTTTCCTAATATTTTAGGAATTCTTTCGTACCTCCGGGTATTTTTCCATAAATTTTCTTTATATTCTAGGAATTTTTTCATACCTCCGGATATTTTTCGTATTTTCCTAATATTTTAGGAATTTGTCCGTACCTCCGGGTATTTTTCGTAATTTTTCCTAATATTTTAGGAATTTTTCCGTAACTCCAGATATTTTTTCTAATATTTTAAAAAATTTCCTGTACCTCCGGATTTATTTTTTAATATTTTAGGATTTTTTCCATACCTTTAGGTATTTTTCATAATTTTACGGGGACTTATTCGTAAATTTTCAGAATTTTAGGATTGAATCTTCAACTTATAAAATTTCAGGATAAAATTTGTCAATTCTCAAACTTTAGGGTCAAATTGGTATCTTTAGAAACTTAAGGGGCCTAGTTGTCAGGTGAGCAAAAGTTGAGGTACCAAATGGCAGTTTGCCATATAATCCTCCACTTCGATCTAGAGGTCATTTCGACCAGACCTGACCGATTTATGCTCCTATAGTGCTCTGGTCGTGATGATTTTGACCAGGCTCACTCACGACTAGTCGATTTTTTTTCACTTTAATTTTTATAAAAAATATTATTATTGAAAAATAATAATACTAATTTTATTCAATATTTTGAATAATACGCGTCCCATGTTAGGAGTGTCCAACCAGGATACAATTTTATACGGTCTATCTGAATAAAATATTTTTCGAATAAAAGCCCAAACTGGGTTAAAAATTCTCGAATATAATTCAACTTGGATAAAAAATTTCGAATAATAGCCCAAACTGGGTTAAAAAATTTCGAATAAAATTTTCCTAATAATATCCCAAACTGGGTTAAAAAATCTCGAATAAAATTCAAGTCGGATAAAAAGTTCGAATAATAGCCCAAACAGGGTTAAAAAAATCTCGAATAAAATTCAACTCGAATACAATTTTCCAACTAATAGCCCAAAATGGGTTAAAAAATCTCGAATAAAATTCAACTCAGATAATTTTTTTTGAATAATAGCCCAAACCGGGTTAAAAAATCTCGAATAAAATTCGACTCAGATTAAATTTTCCGAATAATAGCCCAAACCGGGTTAAAAAATCTCCAATAAAATTTGACTCGGATAAATTTTTCGAATCATAGCCCAAACTGGGTTAAAAAAATCTCGAATTAACTTAAATTCGGATATTATTGTTTTCGGAAATCCCTTTCTGACCGAGGATCCTAACCGAACTATGGACTGATTTGTCCTGGTCGTGAGATTTGTGACCAGGATTCCATTCGGTCAGGATCCGAGTCCCAATTCACAATTTAGATCAGGAATCCTGACCTCTTAGAACCGAATTTTGTACCTTTAGATCGGGAATCCTGACCTCTTGGATCAGGATTCTGAACCCTGGTCGAACAATTCACAATTTAGATCAGGAATCCTGACTCCTTGGACCAGGAATCTGACCCTTGGTTGAACAATTCACAATTTAGATCAGGATCCACTTCTGACCAGGAATGCTGACCGAATTATGAACTGATTTGTCCTGGTCATGGGATTTTCGACCAGGATTCCATTCGGTCAGGATCCCGGTCGAACAATTCACAATTTAGATCAGAAATCATGACCCCTTGGACCAGAATTCTGATCCCTTAGACCCCGAATCCTAAATCTTTAGATGATGAATCCCAAATTACGAGTTGTAAGCATTTCAACAGCCATAACTTTTTACTCGTTGTCCAGATTTGAGCTTATAATATATCAAATTGAAGCTTATTCTGGGCTCTAACTTATTATAGCATTCTTCTCTTGCCACTTGAAATTCTTGATCCTTTAATTGGATGGAATCATGGCTCTACGATCGTTTTCTTGAAAGAAACGTGCCTTCTCCTTGCCTTCAATTGGATGGAACTTGGCCTCTACGAGCCTTTTTTTTCTAGTTCGTCTGACTAAGTCCGATGTGGATGTTCGATTTAGTTAAATCTTCAGGTTTAAAGTGTGTTAACTCTAAATACCTCCTTTTCTTTAATGTTTCCAAGCTTGTAGGAGCCTCATCCTAATTATGTTCTTGACCAGATGCGGCCCTTCAAAACATGGGATTCGACTTTCCTTTCTACCCAACTCCGGGTGCATTAATCTCTTCTAGGGAGTAATGCCCATTGTCAACAAAATCATTCATTTACTTCTTGCATTATAAGAAACTCATTTCTGATCCTCAGCAATCCCGGTGTTGGCTTAGTCAAATTTAGAGCATGTGTCATGTCTTATTCGTTCATCTCGAACTCAAAGGCCTCAGTCCTTGGGATGGAGTGATTCCAAAGGGAATCCAAACCTTAGCTTTGTAGGTTAACAAGAATGATGTAATGATATTGGAAGTAGATTTTCCGTCAAAACATTTCTCGAATATTCGGTCCTCTTCTTCAGTCCATCAAGGACTATTGACTTGGCCATCTCGGCTTGTTTATTCAATTTGTAAAAGCATGAAGTAGAAATCATGACTATTCTCCTCATAATTGTTTGTTTGTTTTTTTATCCCTGTTGTTGAGCTGATGTTCATCATCCGTCACTGGGATTCGCGGAAGTCCATATTCGTGTATCACACTTTCTCATGGAAATTATGTACTTCCTTCAAGGCCAACTATGTTTTTCGGGGTTTCGACCATTTCAAGTAAAGAATAACAAACTATTTCTTGCATAAAGTCCTTGCAATCATATTGAAACTTCAAAGCTTTTTCAGCATTTTTCATGCTCCCATGGCATCGACTAGTTTCAGATTGAGTCTCCTAGGCAACAAGTCCTCACACATATCATTACTATCAGTTTTTTTATTAGTTTTGGTATTCAAGAATTATAAGTAAAAAATTCCCATGTAACTTTCTAGGAAATAGCCTTTATGATTTCCTCCCTCGGGATGTAGCTCATTAAATTAAGTCATGACTTCACAAGTCTCACATATTTTGTTGTTGTACCATGCTTTGTTTGAATTCCCCATTTACTTTGAGAAATCACCAACATCGATTCTCCGCAAAACTTTGAGGTTCTTGACCCTTGGGGTTTCAGCTAAGACAATTCTGACCACCAAGACCTTATATTTGTGTTTATTGTCCGTCATTTGAGAAATCCAATGTCAAGCCCAATTCTATCATAGATCCATCATGATCTTGCACTACTTATTTTTATTTTTGATGATCCATCAAAATAGAGAACTGAATATCACTTGAGTATCATCTTTTTCCCTTGTTGACATGTTTCCTTGCCCTCATATGGTATCTCTTCTTGCCCCCGACTTCTGGTTGTTAATGGGGAATTCAACCATGAAGTCAGTCAAATCTTGAACCTTAAATACGGTACATGTTTATACAAAATTCTCCAGGCTCAGTTTTCCACTTAAACAACCCTCCACTAACCTCGGGGCTGTGCATTGTGCCCTCGGGGGGCTAGTTTTTAATATTGCACACTTAGAAATACAGTTTAATTTCCTTGCACCGTGATCATGGCTAATGCAAACTTCTCAATACTGAAGTTATTCACACAAAACTTCACTATCTTAGTAGGTGAGTTGCTGAACCTCTATGTCTTTTTTCACGGGGATAAACCTCAATTACGCAATTGAGTTTTTCATGTATAGATTCAGTACTTTTTCGGGTGTTCCGGTCATCTGCTTCTTCAAGATTACCTGGTTTTTATCAGTCCATCAAGAGTCGTTTACTTTCTTCAGTGTTGTAAAGAAGGGAAAACTTGTCATTGGATTTAGAGATGAACCTCTCCTAAATTACACTCTTTAGTTTCTCTATGTTCTTAATGAAAGATGAAGGTTACATAACCAGGAATCTTATCAACATTGGCCTCGATTCCCCACTCAGAGACGTGGCCCAAGAATTTTCAGATCCTACCTCAAAGGCACGCCTTGTAGGATTTAACATCATCTTGTGGTGTTTTGGCATTTCAAATACCTCTCGAAGGTGTTTCATGTATTCTGCATTGTCTAGACTCTTAAATCTATTATACCGCAGACTCTCATTGTCTTTCAATAAAGATGTTCAAAAACTTTTACTTTCTAACCTTTGGTAGGTGACATCTGCTTTCTCAAAATAAAAGCAGCAAAAGTATACATAATATTACAAAGTTAGTGATGAGTGGTACCTAAGGAATGTCGTCCTTATAATCAACTTATTGTTTTATGGTTTCTCACCTGCCAAGGGCGAAAATTCCTCTTCGTTTTCCTCACCATACTTCAGTTACCAATATTAAGTTCATATGTAACCAACTTAAGATCAAATCTAGGCTAATCATCTGACATTTATGCAAACACATTGCTACTTTTTCGTAAGAAAGCAATAAATTTCTCCCTCAAGGGTTCTTGAAGTGAGGCTCAAAGAAGAGTAACCTTATTTGGTTTTTTCATATTTCAAAAGGATAAGAATCATATTCGCTGTTGGATTTCCTCATTGCTCGTCAGTCTTTCGGAATTTCATGTCTTCTATTGGGAGGACCTGCCCCCGATTCAATTGGGCCTTTAATCGTGGAAACGTTTATAAAATGAAAGTCAGGAATCAGCGATTCCCATTTTCCAATAAACTTTCAAAATTTCATATCATAGTGTGACGATCATCGGGTCTTCATGGAGGAATTTCAACCCTTCCGAATCGAAATCATCAAAATTAGTGGCAATTTCCACTGTCGCTCCTTATAGTGTACTACCTTTCAGGCATAAGCTTTCATTGAGCTTTTTGAAGTCCCAACGGTCGTTAATCTTATAAAGATCATATTGATAAGTGGCCCTCGAGACTGCGTGTTTTCCTGGAGTATATTGATTTCCCCTCTTATTCTTTATGAAATTTGATTCTATTACTTTCTTCACTATCTTGGTGAACCTGTTCGGTATTCCTTTATGGATTAGGAAATCAATTTTATTTTTTAGCTGACGGTAATCGTCGATGTCCTTTTCATGAAATTTTGAATACAAATTATTGTTCCTCCTTTCATGGTTTACGCGTAGTGGCTTTAGCCATCAACCATCTTCATCTTTTCATGTTTATCAAGATTCGGCTTCTTGGAGCATTAAAATGTGCATACTTGGTGAACTTTGGTTCTCTGTTGTTTTTTCTAGGGGTAGAGTCTCCATTAGGGATACTTATCCTTAGCATCATACTTTTGATCCTCATTTTATTTCTAGTTATTATCTCCATCGCCTCCTATCAGGGGTCAAATTCTTCTTCATGTTGTTTATTTTTACCTTCCCACTGTTGCAACTTGTGTATACTTTTCATATTGGTTTCGGCCAATGATAACTTAAAAGTTAACATCTCAGGCTCCTTGATGGACTATCATTGACATCATATCATTCAAGTATATGGTGATCAGGGATTTTCTTTGAATCGATCTAGGTCATACAAGGATTATTTTTATCCTTCTTTCATGTTCTTGGGGGATGCAAAATAGCTCATGCACTTTTGCACCATTATCGAGTCATGCCCCCCCCCCCCGGGGTTTAAGAAAACGTTATGCACTTTATAAAATCGTGCATCGGCTGTTGTAGTTAAGAGTTTGAAAACTTTCTTGCGTGGTTATCTGGATTAATGAATCCATTATACGCGGGGTACCTTCAGCTTCTCTGAAATATAGGTTTTCATAGTTTCTCTCGTAGAGAGATATGTTGGATCATTCAGAACCTCACGGGGCATCAAATCTTTGGGATCACCCCTTGAAATTTCGGTCTTCCTTCTTCATTGAAGGCCGTTAAAACCAACTAAATTGGGGAATCGACCCCCGGGGCTCCATGCTTTCCAAAATTTGCAAGTAGTCGAGTTTGTTGTTACCTTTTCAGGTTTCTTTTCCTCCATTAAATCACGAGTTTGATGAGATGAAAATTCTCTCTTCATCATTCTAAGATTTTAGCCCTTGAGGCCCTCGAGGCTTGGGACATCTTCCTTCGGTCAGTCACTTCCTGGACGTCACCTTTTTGGAGTGGCATCCTTATCATTTCAGATTTCGTCATCCTCTGTATAGGGACTGGAATAATCACAAATTTGGTCATTGATGAGTTTCAATCCTTTAATATAAGGGGGTGTATAGACTTTGCACGGTTAATGTGGAATTTCGCTTCCTTGGTTATAATCTTTGAATCCATATCCTGGATCATTCATAGTTCGGGAAAGGAGAACATTGGCAGAAAAATGTGAGCCTTGAGGCATGCTGGAGATAAAGGCTCAACTACTATATGAAGTTGGGGATTTGACCCTTGAACTTGAGGATTCTATCTTTTGAATTTGGGGATCTTAAATTGTCCCTTCGGGTTACGATCGAGTTTTTACCTTACGCATCTCCAAACTTGTTAAATATTGTTTATGTGCTCCTCAGGAGCTCAAATTCTTTTTCGAACTGGTTTGAGGAATCAGCCCTTCGTGCCCTCGAGATTGAGAACATATTCTGACATCGGGCTATTTGCTTAGTCGTCTCCTTCTTGGCTCAGTATCCTTACCAGATGGACGATCACTATCCCAGGTATTGGGGCAAAAGAAATTTCAGACTCTTTTACGAATGGGGCTCAACTCTTGCAAATACCGGGACTCGTACCCTTAGTGCGGTTTACTCCAATCAAGTGGGTTAGCATTCCTCCTAGACGAAAAATAATTATTACCATCTGAAATACGATTGGGGATTCTTCCCTTGGTTTTACATTCCTTGAGACTGGAGATCGGTCCATAGAATTAGCTTTCGGGTCACAGGGAATCCCATTATTATGGGACCAGCTTCTTGGTTTTGTGATTGAGAGTTGTGGTACTTCAATGGTGGAAGCGACAACTTGAGTTGTGGCTGGTAGATCTTGATCGCTTTATGATTCAAGATCTTTTTTGGGGTTTCGGGATGTGTGCTTCATGAGCACAGATCCTCTTATTTATAATTTGGGTATTCGCCTCTTCACATCTTTGGGGCTAAAAATACCCTTTGGCAACAGGTTTCTTGCTCGGCTTCATATAACTTACTTAGGGCTGTCAGTTTGACTTAGTCTTCGTCCCTGAGAGATTAGTCCCTCATATATTGAGGTTTGACTGTGGTGGAATCTCAATGTTGGATGCGATGTTGCGCATCGCAACTGGCGGTTTTCTCGGTGCTTCTTCGTGCTTTCATGGTTGTCGTCCCTTTCCCAAAGATGGCGTCAAATGTTATAAATAAAAAATATGGATTTCTTTATTATGCGTATTTAATGTTAGGGTTTGATAAGTTTCGAAGTTTAATGGCTGCGCTTGTGTTTCGTGGCTTGAATCTACCCTCACAAGATGCATTCGTACCTTGGTGTATGCCAATGATCAAGCCAAAACGTAGTTCTTGGTGATACTTACCCTCGGGATATGGTGGCGAGAGCTCACCAAGGGCGTATTGACTTTCATGTCCTTCGAGGACTGAGTCTAAAACGTCATTCTACGTAATGGCCTCGTGACTTGTAGGATGCCTTCACGACTTTGTGACTTGTGGAGCTCTTGTCCAAAACGTTTCCTCGAAATTGAGGGGGTAAGACCCTTTATATAGACGTTGAGAGTTGAGGAATTAGGATATAATTGGGTGACTTGGTGGGCAAGTCTTCACCTCTGACTGGACTTTGGAGTCTCAGAAAGCAAGAATTAGTTTCCTTCTGAATTCAGGTTGCTTGGAGGCTACTTCTTGTATGAGTAGTTATTTATTTGAATACATTTATTGAGCTGTTTAATTAACTCATTTATTAATTACGAAATTAATAAATAATTATGGGTTTGAGCCTCATTAATTGTGTTTTTCCCTTTGACCAAATCAAATCTAATTAATGTGACATTAACTCGTAATTAGGGTCATTTTTATTTTCTATCATTGATAAAAAAACACTCTTTAGACTTTTTTCGTTGATTTTACATGGACTTGGCTATTATTTTATATCATTGTTATTCCCAAAATCTCACGTGACCTCGATTTGAGGTCATAAAAACATTAGGTTCAATGGACATAAATTATGACATGTTTGACTCAAGGATTCAAGATTTTAAAGGTACTCACACTAAGATGCGGAGTCCTCCGTGGAGCAGTAGCTGACTATAGGTTCAACAGCTTGTTAATGGACATTTATGGTCATGCAGGTGCTGTTAGATATCGGCAGGAGTCCTGGATGTGAAATATTGTTGTTCTCGTCCGTCTGTTTTGTCCTAATTTCAAATAATTTTAGAGAAAATAATATAGTTTTGCAACCGTTCACTATAAACGGGCCCTCAAACCTTTGAAATATCATGGTTTCGAAAAATGTGCCATGTGATTTAAAGTTTCAATCAGTTATGATTTCTCTTTCTAAAAATCACCGATTTTATCAATTATTTATCCAATTAATTATTCCAAAACCTATGTCGATTCATTTTTATAATCCGATTAATTATAACACTTTTTGCTTAAATTAATATATTTAATTTAATAAATTAATTATTTCTTTATTTTATTAAAAAATCCGATTAATCACCGATAATCCAATTAATCATTGAAAGGTTACTTTACCGAACAATGCCGATTTCTGTTTTTTAAAAAATGGCTACAGCATGTATTCAAAATTTTAATATTTTAAAATGACACATGATGTGACTTTATTTGTGAGACTCATATTTATACATGAGAGGTCTATATCATTCATAAGAAAATAATCAATATTATAATAATAACTTCAAATTTTAAAACCGTTTTGAAATATTTTTGGGACCCTATCATTTCTTTTCCGAAACATGCCCACGCCACGTTATCCTTTTTTATCTCAAAATTTTATACTTTTTTTTATAGTTATCTCAAAAAAATTCTATTTCTACATAATTTTTTATAGAAATTTTCTATTTCTATAAATAAATGTTCAAGTTACTTGATTACTAATATTAATTTAAGGAATTAAAAAGCCGAAAATAGCATAAAACGTCATAGTAGAGAATGCATATACTATGGTATACAACTACAAAAAGTATATGTAAGATTGTGATCAAAATCAGCATCGGGTTTCGTCTTTCTTAATTGGATTTTAATTAGAATAGTATCTCGAATTTGTAATTTTGGAAAATTACAGAGATCATGAATATTTTCTCCAAAATTTTCATCAAAGGCTGATGTATTAAGCCGATAACTAAGTTTCTTAATAATAGAATGGACCAAACATGCATACATATATGCGTACCTAAATTAAAACCTATCACGTATATTACATATCATTTAATAAAAAAAATGAGAAATAAATTTGGAATATCTATTGCTACTCCCGATTTTTTTCTTAAAAATATGGTAAAATTTATGACATATTTTAATTCATAGGAGAATGCATATACAATTAAATCTCGATTAAGTAATAATCGTTAAAGTTATAATCTCATTAAAATAATATTTTTCTCCGGTCCCAACATAATAAACACAATATATTTCAATAATCTTGCAAAAATAATATTTTTTTCTCGTTACCAAACCCTATTATTTTAAAAATACGTGAGTTCCTATCTTATTGTTAAACAAAAATATACGCAACGATTTTGGAAACGATCTAATGGCCTGTTTGGGAACGCGGATTTCATTTGAAATTCTGGATTTGATCAAATATTCTGTTTGGAAATTTGGATTTAGATTTTATTTGAAATTCAAAATATTCAAATATTAGTATAAACATGAGGATTTGAAATGACAATTCAAATCCCGTAATTTGAAATCAATCATTTGGAATGTAATGCAGCTTTCCAAACGGCCAC
This sequence comes from Apium graveolens, assembly GCF_009905375.1. NCBI lineage: Eukaryota > Viridiplantae > Streptophyta > Magnoliopsida > Apiales > Apiaceae > Apium > Apium graveolens. The sequence goes on along the minus strand of NC_133652.1, from coordinate 292,462,519 downwards.
TAATATTATTCTTTTAATTATAATTTCATGCCCGACAAATGGATACGCATCAGCATCTAATCACAGGATTAACAAGGCAACAACTATTGACCTGTAAAAGAAGATCGACGTCGCAAAACGCTACTGTCGTGGTCCTCTTCTAGACTGTTCCTATAAATTGTAACTAGTCTACTACGACTACAACAATTTATTATTATGTTTTTGTTCTTTTTTATTTAGAATTACTAAAATTGTACATACGAAAAATTGACATCTTTTGGTTCCATTTATCAAATATCATTTTAGTGAGCATCTTAACATTTTGACAAATTTGATTTACTTGGTGAATATTTTATAAAAAAACATGATTTGTCCTATTTGTCCATATAATATTGATGCTTGTTATTAAATATTCAATAATCAGGAATACTTGATAAGCACTTATATATTGTTTTGTTTCGCCCTTGATGGAGATTTATTAAAATATATACTAGCTAGATTAGTTCTCGGCCAGATTTTCGGTTATATTTTAATAATTTTTTGAAAAAATATTTTAAAGTAGCGTAATTTGAATATATATTAATACAATATTTTTAAAACATAATAATGAGAATAAAAAAAATTATAAATATAGAAATTTAGAAAATAATATTATCCAAAGTACAAATATTAAATATTAACTTTTTATTAAATATAAAAACATAATAATTAATATCTGTGTAAATAAAATTAATTTGAAAATTTACCAAAAATACTATTTTTTTTGTAAAATTATTTGCGATTTTACTAACTTCTGAAAAGATTTGCAAAAACAGTATATTATAATGAAAATATTTACAAAAATACGATAATACATAATAGGTTGCAATTTAGTGTAAATTGTGTAACTGTTTTATGTTGCATTTCGGGTTGCGTTTTATGTTGTATCTTAGGTTGCAAATATGTTTGCAATTTACAGAATGTATTTTTACATTTTTTTATAATTTCTAATTGGAAACGGGGTTGCAAAAATGGTTGCACGTATTTTTGCAAATATTTTTAAAAAGTGATAGTCTTTTCACAAAAATTTTGTAAAACCTGGGTATTTATGAAAAAAATTCCAATTAATTTTGAATAAGATCAAATTAGTGAAGGAAAGGGAATAATTGAAAAGTATCAATTTAAGAATATAAAAACGAGGAATAAAGAGAATGTGAAATGATTAACAAAGAGAATTAGTGGAGGTAATAAACGAAGAGAGAGAGATTTGAAAAAAGTAAATTAGGAGGAGAGGATTGTTAGTTGATGATGACATCATCAAATTAATGAGAGTTTGGCACGTGGGATTTGGTGATGTAAGTTCTTAAAGGAGAGTTTGACACATTAGCTATAACGATGTAAGTTGTACTTTATTTTTAGTATAGCATAGATTTGTAATATGACTCTATTATTTGAAAAAGAAAATTCTATACCTTGTAAGACATGATATAATATAACTGGACTGTTGAAAAGTATAATATCCTGTTGGGGTCTTCCCTTACCGTCTTAAGGTTTTAGATTGACTGATTACTTAACATGATATCAGAGCTCTATTTAGGGAGAGACATGAGTTCAATTCCTCCCACACTCCATTTATTTAATCGTAAGATACGTTTCACTACGATTGACAATGACAAATACAAGTTGAACAATATAAGATTCCATTGGGTCCTTCCTCTACCACCTTAAGATTTTATAATGACCGGTTACTTAACCAACCGAGAACTGTAATCCCATCTCATCCAAATTTTTAAAATTTTCCTTTTACGTATGTATCTCTTAATTCTTTAATTTTCAAAATTTTAGGGAAAATAAATATTAAAAGATAAAAATTGACCATATATATTCTACTTTTTGACACCATCTTCACATCTTATCTAAGTAATTGGATCGGACGAAGGTAATAGCGTAGGAGAAAAATTATGCATCACTTGCTCATGCTTCAGTAATTGGTGCTTTGTTTATGGGGTTGTTTGGTATGTCATTTATATTACGGGTTAAATATCAAAGTAGTCATTGAAGTGGAGTCAATATATCAATATTTTCATCAAAGTTAACGCGTCTCAATCGCACCACTTTAGTACTGAGTAACGGCTATCCTGTTAGTTTGACTCTTTGGCTGGACGAAAAACGTCACAGTGCTGCATTGGATGTTGTTTACATTGGATGTTGTTTGACAGCTGAGTTGGGGAGACGTGGCATGCCACATGAATATGGATCTCATATAACAAAGAAATAAGAAAACATAATGCACAGATTTCAAATAACATCAACCGATTTGGGGATGCAAAACCCTAACCCTCAAGGCGTTTACTCAGTTCATCTAATCGGCCGCTTCATAGGCACGAAATTCATAGTTGCTACCTCTAATTAGCTAAGATTCGTCATTAACTAATAGGTACACACTCGTACCTTTCTCTATTAACACACACACACATATATATATATATATATATATGTTGTGCAAGACATGCCTGTATTATAACAAGACTAAGTCACATTGACAACCCAAAAATTTAGTTGTATGATAGTCTAAATCTGTATTTTTTATTGTATTACTTGAGTCTGTAAAAATGTTAAAGATCAGACTGGAGTATTTTTTTTATGAACAGTCTCAAGCCTAAGAATAAACCCTGAAAGAAGATCAACAAGATCATGCCTCAGAGAAAAGGTGAAGAAGTTTGGAGTTGAATAAATCTGTTTTAGAAAAAATGTTCTAAGTCAAGATATCTACAAGTCACAGATCAAGTCATATAGATAAGTCATTCGAGAACTCCAGAATGACTTATCGAGAAGTCAAAAATGACTTATAGAGAAGTCTCATAGATATCGACAAGTCAAATGAAGATATGAAGATTGGAGTTATCGACAAGTCAATTTCTCATTAGAGATCTCAGATATATCGACAAGTCAAAATTCATATAGAGATCTCAGAGATATCGACAAGTCATTTTTGCATATAGAGAACTTAGAGATATCGACAAGTCAAATGAAGATATGAAGATTGGAGATATCGACAAGTCAATTTATCATTAGAGATTTCAGAGACATCGATAAGTCAATTTCTCATTAGAGATCTCAGATATTACGACAAGTCAAAATGCATATAGAGATCTCAGATATATCAACAAGTCATTTCTACATGCAAATTTTTGGAGATCTCGACAAGCCAAGTTCACTTATAGAGAACTCAGAGACCTCGACAAGTCAAAGACACTTATAGAGAACTCAGAGATCTCGATAAACCATTATACTTATCGAGATGTCAGTTCTCTATAGAACAAACTGGAGATCTCGATATGAACCTCAAGTACAGAATGCAGACAAGTTAAAGATTCAAGATTACTAATCAACAAACGATCTAATCACTTAGATTGAAAAGTCTACAAAAGCAGTTTGAAGAGTGCAATATCAAGGGCCAAGATTAACTGACAAAGGAAGGTCACAGACCTACAAGATTCACAAGGATTCACTAAGCCAGAATTGGAAAGCCTTAGAGATAACTTAAAGTGGGGTTTAGTACATCTTATTGCATGCTGTGTAAACCCGTGGTTACTACTCTATAAAGTAAACACTGGTCCTTTGTTTTTAAGCGTAACAAACATATCTAGATTTTCTTGTACTCTCTCAAGATATAAGCTGAGTTCTTTACTTACAAAGAACCTAAGATTTGTAGTAAGACAACTTGATTTTAATACAAAATTAAGTGAGTTTTAAAATATTGTGTTTGCTGTCTTATTTCTGCTAACATAATATAATTGCATTTCTTATCTGCTTTATTCACACATCCATAAAAGTTTGAAATGGCTAACAATATCCAACACACATTCACCCCCTGTGTTGTATTCAATATCTAACAATATATAAATATATATATATATCAATATATATATATATATATGTGTGTGTGTGTGTGTGTGTTTGATTGGTGTGTTCTTTGAAGAGTCATTTAACCTAAATATTTTTATATTTATGCACCTTTGTTCGTATATGTTTAGTTAATATATTTGTTGATTTTAAGCTACAGTATGAAGTCATTCGTAACTATTTATGGGTACCACCACCGTTATTTGATTCATTTTTCTAAAGTAAAATATGAAGATGGACCAGTTAAGGTAATACCGAATTGTGACACTGATATATTTTGGTTTAGAGATTTGGATAATTTTGCTAAGGATTATGAATATGACCCCTTTGACTTGGTGTATTTTCAAGATGGTATGTTTATTGAGGAGGGTGCAAAATTAGTGTATGATGATAACAATGTAAGGGAAATGGTAGACATTCACATGTCCTTCAATATAATTGATTTATATGTTGACCACTACTCGTTAGATGAGGTAATTAACTCACCACAAAAGGGTAATTTGAATGTGAGTAAAAACGTTGAGGTAGGTAGGGAAGATGATTAAATAGGCGGGAAATATTATGAGTTTAATGATGATCCAAATAATAGTATTGAAACTGAGACTGAGAGTAAAGGTTCTGAGAAGGCTGATGACGATGACATCTTTGTTGATAGTGACGAGGAATTTGTAGAATATAGGGAGAATGAAATGAGAGTTATAAAAAAGATGTGTAAGCGTGCGAATGTTGGAAGTGAAGAAAACCCTTTAGGGTTTACGCTTAGTGATGAGTCAAATTTTGGTTCAACAAAATTGAGGTCTAAGTACGCATCAAGTGAAGATGAGAATAATAAGATTAGGTATATAGGTCCTCCAAATCCTAAAAAAATGAAGGAGAAGTGCAGGGTTGAAGCATGGGGAGGACAATAATGGTATTAACTGGCAAGTTGCGATAAAATTTGCTAGCAGTAAAGAATTTAGGGACACGGCTAGGGAGTATTAAGTCAAAGAGAGAAGAAGGGTTTCAATTTGTCACAAATGACCTCAAAGATGTCAAGCGTGTTATGAGGCAGGGTGCAAGTTTTATATATAGTGCAACAAAGATAATAATAGTAAGAATTGCACAATCAAAACTGTTTCTTGAACATAACTGCACAAATCCATATACAAATAAGCTTGCTATTGTGACTAACCTGTGTGAAGTGTATGGTGATATGATTAGAAAAAATCCACAGTGGAGAGTTAAGGACATGGATGAGACAATTAATAAGGAATTGGATATTGAGGTGCCAATAAATAAGGTCCCTAGGATTAGAAATGCAGCTTTAGAGGGTGTGGCTGAAGCCCTTAAGAAGCATTATCCAGGTTAAGAGATTTTGCACATGAGATCTTAAAAAGCAACAAAAAATAGAGTTCCGAATTATAATAACAAGTTTGAATGATAATGACTCAAATAAATTCAAGAGGATATATGTATGTTATCATGCTATGAAGGACAGGTGAAAGGATGGTTGCAGACCTATTATAGGCCTTGTTGATTGTTTCTTTAAAAAAGTATGTGGGGAAATTGTTGTCTACTGTTGGAAGGGATGGGAACAGATGTTCCCCATTGTATATGTAGTGGTAGAAAGTGAGAATACAGACTTATGGAGGTGGTTTACTGAGTAGCTTAGTGAGGATCTGAACTTTGGGAATTGTGCAGGGTTCACTGTGATTAGTGATCAACAGAAAGGCCAACTGATATATCCAAGGATAAAAAGAGGTTGGATTTGTTGGTTACTAAGTCAAGGAATTGGAGTGGTTCATAGGATGGTCAACGGAAGTATGGAGTTAAACAAGGAACTAGAGTTGTGATAGTTGATCTTGAGGCCAAGTCATGCTGCTGCAGGGTGTTTGACCTCACTGTAGTTCCTTGTCAGTATGCAATTGTTGTAATATATGACATGATGCGCCAAGTAAATGACTATGTCTCAGATTTTTATAAGAGAAGCAAGTACTTGGCCTCTTATCAGCATTCATTGGAGGCCATTAATGAAAAAGAGGCCATTAATGGCTCGAGAAGTGGTAGTCCACGAAGGAGGCGCGATACGGGGGCATCATCAAGCCATGGCCAAAGCGAGGGAAAGTCTAAGGACTATTTGTTGAAGAAGGGATGCTACGTGTGTAAGGGTTCACACATGATGGTGAAGTTTCTAAAGTTGGGGTCACTGAGTGTGATGATCCAACGGGAGGAGGAAGAGCTAAGGAGGTTGTCGACCTTGGAATGGGCGGAGTCGCCACCTTTAAAACCAAGGGTGGAATACCTTGGGAGTAAGAGGATTGTTGATGATGATTGACCCTCAACAAAGATGGAGCAAGAATGCCAAGCTAATAAGGGGGACAAGGCGGCCAGAGAAGATGCCAAAGGCTATATAACCAAGGGTAATCCAAAGTATCCTAAGGGGAAAAGAGCCAAGGATAAGGGTCATGTGTTGCAGGGCAAAGTGGGGCACCATGCCGATGTTATCGAACCATTTCAACAAAAGTTGGGCACACGAGTTGGGTATGAGTCACCACAAATATCTCATACAAAAGTCGAGGTCGATGCGAAGTGAAGAAAATATTTGGTGAGCGGCTAGTAAAAATCAAGGGATTGACACTAAGTACACAATAATTTGTGAGGTGAAAGGGTGTAGCACCGAGTTAGGCGACGAGGGTGTTGGAGCCAAACTTGGAGCAACACCAAGAGGCGTTGAAGTGTTATTGGGAGGCGACAACGTCGACAAATTCAGTGGGGGAGAGTGTCACGCCCTATCAAAATTTAACCTCTTAATGCGTGGAAGAATCTAGAGAAGATCAGAATGTATGAAAGACTCTAAAATATAGCGAAATATTATAGAGATCTCTAGAAGGCTGTTATAACGGAAGAAAGAAAGATCATAATAAACATAAAGAAAGAACTCATAAAATAGGCAATAGAGAAAAGTTTTATTAATTTTGAGGATACAGATTACAACATACGTTTAGGTTATGAACTAGAGAGTTTATATAGTACTCTTAGACGGTTATAGAAAAGCCCATAAAATAGGCCAAACACATCGATTTAAGGCATATTATAACAAAGGCACTAGGGAATTCATGAAGAATCTAGAAGATAACGGAACGTTGTAGAGTTTCGTGGAATCTTCCGGAACTTTCAAGAGCTTAGGAGCTTTATAGAGATTTTTTATGTGTACTTGTGTATATTCTACTAAAATAATGTATAGATACGTAGCAGAATTATCTAGAATCATGCGAAATGTACATGTTCTAGAATTATCTTCAAGTGGTGGAGGAACCCTATAAAAGGGCGAGACCCCTCACTTGGAGTGGCATATAGGAAATTATGTGAGTGCAAGATAAAGTAAGAGCATTCAAATGTGAGGCATTCGTGATTATCTTGTGAGGGAAGTGCTAAGTTTTATAATACTAGCAAGAGACTAGTGTGGATCAACGGGATCTAACTATTGTAATATTGGGTTACTAATAAAGAAGGATCTTTGTTAGTAAGTTTGTGTTTGTCCAATCTTATCATTTATCTTATATTTGTTGTATAAGTGCTCAGGTGACATTTGGTTTAAGGTTGGTGTAGTAGTTCGTTTGGTGGGCAACAAGTGCTAGATGTCGGCACAATTGGCTTAGAAAGGGGAGGAATTCTAAGGCCGTGACATATAGCTATCTTTAGTCCTAAATATAAGATCACCTATTTATTTATACATTTATAAGATCAAGTATATCTATGCATTGAAGTAGATTTTTTTATTTTGGTCTTATGTTATAACTATAAGGCCCACTATAACTATTCATTGGACTTGCTCTAAGCACTAACACCATGACTCGAACATGGACGGCATCTTTTCCGTCCCTTTGAATTTGACGCCATCCCCTTAATAGCACCAATTTAGCTAATATTATAATATAAGGTCCCACCATATTAGAAATTCCCTTATAATGAAAACTATAAATAAAAATAAAAAAATTCTAAATCACATCGAGATATAGTACATATTTGATATAACACATATGATATGCAAATTGATCGTCTGGAAAGGAGAAAAATATTGTGAATTTAGATTTAAAAAAACTCACCGATTAACGAAAAAATCAAATTAGAAACAGAGGGGATTAACTGAAGTTCAATGTGCAAGTGTGTATTTTTAATGATGTATTGTACAATTAGAGTATAGTTTTCCCCAAATTTTGGATATGGCCTCTAAACAAGCCCACATTAGATTTTCTCAAAATTGGGCCAATGCGACTGAGTTGTAGAGAGTTAGGACTCCAGCCCACCTCACATAATATAAAATATTTAGGCTCAGCCTAATGAAGACATTAGAGATGGAAGAAAATCCTAACGACATACATAAAATCAAGGAAAGCGTGGTAAGAGCTCTGGCCCATTATGCCAAAAAGGAGTTCCGACCCACTGCTCTAGCAATGATTCTTGTTCACCTCTCTTAGGGGTACGGGTTCACCTTTTTAAGGGATTCCGTCCCACCCCTCTAGCAGGGGTTGTAGCTTACCTCTCTAAGGGGTACGTGCTCACCTCTCTAAGAGATTGGAGCCTACTTTTATATAAGAGATTTAGGATCAATTCAGGCTCTCCTCTCATTCATGGGTTCGAGCTCTCCTCTCAATCATGGGTTCGACTCTCCTCTCACTCATGGGTACAGGTTCACCTCTCACTCATGAATTAGGGCTCTCTATGCTAGCAAATTCAGGCTTCTTCATTAGCAAATATACCGGTTCTTCTCTCTCTTTTTGCTAGAAGAGGTTCGGGCTCTCTTCGCTAGAAAATATTCGGGCTCTCACATCTCTAAAGAATTCGGGCTCTCTATTCTAGCAGAGATTCAGAATCTCTTCACTAGTAGAGATTCAAGCTCTTCTCTCTCGATGCTAGCAGAGATTCCGACCATCCTTTTTTTTCCCTGCCAAAGATTTAGGCTCTCTTCGCTAGCAGAGATTCAGACTTTCTTTGCTAGTAGAGATTCAAAATCTCCCTCTCTCAGAGATTCGGGATCTCATCTCTCTTCAATATTTGGGCTCTCCTCTCTCTAAGGGATTCGGGCTCTCATCTCTAGCAGAGAAACGATCTCTCCTCTCTCTCATGGATTTAGAAGGTGGAAGGAACCCACGACACTTAGACTATTATGAAGACTTAAAGTGAGATGAGATGTCAGCCGACTCACATCATGAAAACATATACATTAAAATGAGGAAAAATGAAGTGAGGGAAGGCCCCACCATAAGGGCCGGTGCGAGCCGAGAAGACCATGTCGGCTCGCATAACCCATTTTTTATTATAATATGGATAATGAGTCATATATAACTGGGCCATTTATAAGTTTCGAGGCTGAAACAGAATATATCTACAATCATGGAAAGAAATACAGAGATGCCGCGAGATTATAGGGAAACGTGTGGGCCGGTTGAGATTTACGTGATTAATTGGCTTAAGGCTTGATTTATAGATATGTTTAGGTTGTATGAGCTTAAAATCCCTAACCCTCATCGTATGACTTATTTTCCAACAATTACATAAGACTTGATCCTTATAAATAGGGTACATATGCACCATATCAGATTATGTGATTATATGAATTGACACTCAGACAAAGAGTAAGAGAAAGAACCCACTATTTATTCATTTCTTAAGGAGTCATCATGTAAGACTAGCCACCACCACAAATAACCTTATGGCACTACCAAATACCATCCCAAATCTTTATTTCGGCCACGAACCTGTAAAATAATGGTGTACCAAATTACCCCCTACAACAAGGACTATAAGATTGAATTAAATCAATGCTCTCTTTAGTTCCTAGTTTTCTTTTTATGGCGAGGTTTTATTTGATAATCTCTCTCTATATATAGTATATATATGTGTGTGAATGAGTAAAAGTAAATGAAAAAGTTATATTATAAAATCGATGATTTCAAGGGGTTGATAATAATTCATGAATTATAATTCTTTTTTTGATTTTAATTATATACGAATTTAAACAGAATTGATTAAAATTTTTAAAGAGCCTCAATGATTTGATGGAGCTTTTTCAGAAATAAATTAAAATCTCGTGGTTTAGAGAGATGTTAAACAATTAAAAATACACTAGAAAATTTATCAAAATCTACCAATTTATGAAAGAAAACAAATTTTTGGACTTTTGAATAGTATAAGATTTTACTGAATTTTTTAAAATCCAAATTAAATGAAACAAGATTTTAATGGATTTTTAACATTTAGATTAAATAACCCAAGATTTTAATGAATGTTTTATAATCCAAATTAATATTTTCCAGATTTTAAAAAATCTCCTTAAAAGTTTTGATTGATACATTCCCGGAGAGTATACCCTATTTTAATAAATAAATTAATGGAGTATAATTTTAATTATGGGAATAATTAAAATCTAAATCTGCATTTTCTGAAAAGATTGTAAAAAATCATAAGAAATAAATAGGAGACATGCATTGGCTAGACAACTGTTTTTTGACACGCAAGTAACTTGGTCATTTTGTTGATTGCAAAAAGTCCAAAACATTTTTTTCCATATCATTTTTCTGGATTCTTGTATATAAATTCATATTCTTCATTATAGAAATTTCAGACACAATTACAAATAGACAACAACATTGACTTCTAATTCTACTTTGTGTTACACTTTTATTGGGATTTTGATTTGATTTTTCAAACAATATTATCCCACAACAAGAAGAAAAAATAAATCTTGAAATGATCCTAGCCATAATTACAGCCATCTTCATTCTTTAAATACAGTTTAGGAGCCAAAGGCCAGTATTGAAACTTTCAAACACTTGTCCTGATTCAAAGAATCTGGACTAATTTTGATTTTCTATTCTTACTCATCCTCCTAATATTTCTCTAATCATATATACACATTTTTTTAATTTTTTTTCACCAGTTCTCACCAAAATCCAAACTGGGTAATTGTTATCTCAGCCTCTGTTTTCTTTTCATTGTTATAGTATACCTACAATGTTGTCATTTTACTCCTACCTTGTTTTTGATATTTTTGTGCACCAAAGTTCTCATACATCATATGCATGTTATTCACACTGTTCTCACGTTAAAACGTGTTCTCGGGATTTTGAAATATATATATATATATATATATTGGTGTTCTTTTTACAGAAGATTTTGTCTTTTGTACTTTTTGCAGTTGAAGTTGTGGGAGGTGGAGAATTGGGAATGTGGGCACTCTGTATGGCATCCATGAAAAAGCTTGTATTGACAAAAAAAGGTGGAGAAACAGAGGTGAGAAATAAGAGTTGGATTTTTATAGATTTAATATTACTTTTCGACCTTTATGATTATGAAAAGACAGATTCTGATTTCTTAAAATACCATGTTTGTGTTTTGTTTAATCATGATCATCATTGTTAGGTAGACCAAAGGAGAAGTTATCTGGGATTGTTTATGCCAGTTTAAGTCATTTCAGGCTTTGCTTGCTTTAATAATGATTTTATATTGTTTAGTAGAATTTAAGTTGCTAATGTTGTTTCAAACTCAAGAAAATTAAGTCAAGGTTAATGTGGATAATTCAGTAGTACATAGGTAATCCAAGTAGAAATTTATGAGTTAGTATAGACAGGATGGAAGTTTGCTGGTGTTATAATCTCTGTAGATGTTATCTTATTCTGTTCTTATATACAGAAAGCATAGATTTTTAAACTCGAAGGCATAGAGAGGATTCGAAATCATGAACAAAGAGAGGGGAAAGAGATTAAAGTTTGTAAAAAGAAAGTAAGAAGAATATCTGCATGTTCCTCCTTTTAGTTAGCAGTACTCAGCACCTCACAGCTACTGACTTATGATCGTATAACTCGTACTTGAAAGATTTGATGGATTCCTTTCGATTGATGGTCCATATTAATAAAGGATCATCTGCACTTTGGATGGCTCTGCGCGATGAACATAAATGTTCATTGTTCTTACACCTCATTAAGTTTAGTTTCTGTAACATTAGTAAACAGTGTTTTTTGCTGAAAGAGTCATGATCTACATGATAGTTTAAAGTGTTGGACAAACTTTGTATTTTAGACTAAGTTGTGAATCATTTTGAGACTCTATATGAGTGAGACACATTATGTGTTAGTGGTGTGTATTTATTGGAACGTATTCTTCTCTTCGAGGGGATTCCAACGCATATTAACACGCTCAAAATGAGTAAAAGGTGAATGAGAACTGATGTTCCAAAGTTTTACCTTTTAATATGAAAAGTGGTTTTGTACCACATCGAGAGTAGCACAAACCTATTCCTTAGTTTTTCTTATAAATACCATGTACCACATCGAAAAGAACAACAAGTCCTTTCAAGCCTCTCTTTATAAATAGAGTCTTAGGACACCAGTTTTATTAAGTCGAGGAAATAAGAGTCATCTCTTTCATTCTCGGTCTCTTTAGTCTTAAATTTTTCCAATATTCCGGTGATAGTTCTCGGGCTCAGTTCAAGTTCGCTGAGAGTATATTCGATCTATCGATTATACTAGTATCTCGTTTTATCCTGGGAAGCAGGTCGCTAAACACGGATGGTGCGGGGCGAAACTGCTTTAAGGAGACAGTTTTCTGGACTCGAGATTAAATCCAATCTCTGTTTGTTTTTCTCAAACCCTTCTCTTAATTTATTTGTTAATTCTCATATGCTTATGTGATTTAAGAATTAACAATATTTTTGTGAAGTAGTTATATATTCAATATATATATATAACAATGTCTTTATCGTACAAGATTGCTAACAATCTTAAAGCAGTTTTCTTCAATTTTCATACTTTGTTGTGAGTAGACGCAAAAGTCAATTTGATTGTTTAAATTGGATTTATTTATGGGTATATAATTGGCCATTATTTGCCTCATTAATTAAATTAAATTTAGTGCGTTAATTTCTTTGATCACTTGTTGCCATGTGCTTGAAATTAATATAAATTTGATTTTAAGTGGTGCTTTGTTTAAGCATAACAGGTAGAGGCAAAAGTAAGCACAAAGTTGTTGGATAATTGGTTTCTTATAAGGCTATTGATGCTTTAATGGTTATTGATTTATGATCAACTTATATTCAAGTGGACATATTTGGTGACATCTCTCTCGGGTTGATCATTATAAATTGGTAGATTAAACCCAAATTTATAATTCGTCCATGTTTTCGCTATTAATGGATAGCTTATTATGTTTTGTTAACATGGTGATTGATTTCTTAATTCTGAATTGATTTTGGAATTATTAGTACACTGATACAAGAATCATATATGCTATAGTTTACATGCGTGTTTGCAAGTTCATAACATGATATTGCTATGCAATTAAATGATATGGCTACATAAATGTGACCCTTCATGATGGAACTTGATTATTTGGTGATTAATTTTTTAATCATTGTTGAGTGATGATAAGGTATCAATTATTATTGTTTAATCTTTAATAATGGAGTTATATCACAAACTTGTAATACTGGATAGAATGCAGTAACATGTTTGTTGTTAAATAATGTGACGAGGTGGGCAGCTGAAGTGAACCAGATTTACAATTGCTCAGGATTCTCCACATTAAAAAAACCTAATGGGCCTGGAGTACAGGTTATGGGTCGGCACATAAATTATATTTTTCTGGTTGGATTTTTCCTCCAGTTAAATAGTAATTTCACGTGTTGGTGTCGGTCTGCTGCGGCAGTGACACACGAGCCTATTATAGTGATCCATGTGATACTTAATACGGCGAATATTGATATCAGTATTTATGCTGAACTTCGGAGAGAATCCGAAAAGTTGTTAACCCTAACGCATCAGTTGATCAAGGATCACTGAATGTGGGTTTATTGAAGATTTATGTTCTTCCTTGGGCCTTTTCTGGTTGTACCAGTAGGTGAGCCATAAATGTAGGTTCGTGTGAACCATGTAAATATTTTCGAGAAATTCGGTAATTGAATTTTAATGATAAGAACTACGGGAAGTTCTTTTAACATGATATTAAAATCTTATAGGTTTTAATGAATGACGTAAAACCTGCTCAGATGAGAGGTAGTGACACGATACGTGTTTACTGTCTGGTTAGATAGTAAAACATTTGTCACTCGTACTCGTAGTCGAGTCAATATTGAAGCTAAATAGAGAGATGTGTGCTCTATAAACTCAAGGGTAAATCCAACTTAATACAGATAATTAAGATGGTTGTGAATAAATTTGATGATGAATAATCACTGGGCAAATTCTGTTTGCAACGTGAATATTCATGATGTCGTTGCACCTTACTCGCATTATATAAATGGAGTAGATGCAGGCTTGAGTTGCGCTCTGAGAGAGATGCAAAACGATTGTGATCAGCTCAGACTATCACTGAATTTGAGGATATTAGTTACGAAGGGCTAATCGTTCCTTAAACATGATACCACAGAAGGAAATAATTAAATTTCCTATTAGTTTTGGAATATTTTCTAACATTCTGTAAAATATTAAAATTGTGGGGGTATCTAAAATAGAAAATTATTGAATTTTCTATGAATAGTGGAATGTAATGAAACATTCTTGAAAATAATTGAAATGTGGGGGTATCTCGAAACTTGATACCAATACCTCTGTTGGTAGCATAAGATCCAAAAACAATTGAGATATTTTGGATGGATACATAGACAATGGTTGAGTCTAATAATATCCGATATATGAATCTAATTTTTGAGATTCGTAAGAATACTATTACAGAGTTTAGGAATGCTTATGCGATAAGCTAGTAGATCCTAGTAGATCTGTAATTAAAAGTCATCTAAATGAACTTACGAGTTATTGGATGAATGTGAGGATGAACCTGCAGAGAGCAAAAGACTTGGATAATTGCTAGTCCCGAATGTCTTGATAATTTGCTTGAAGGTGAACTCGTAAATTTAATAGAAGCAATGCGCTTCACGTATAATTTCTTGATAAGTGAATATATCAAGAGAAAATTTGACTATTACTAAGAGTCAATAAATCAAGATTTTCTAGCACGTGTACTAGAAAATGGATTGTGCATGTTCTCTCTATGTCCTTTGTGGGGGAAAGGATGTTAAGAAATAGAGAGAGTGGTTCTGTTTGACAGAATCTTGTTTAAAAAAATATATATAGATCTTCTTACGAGATAGAAGCATTAGGACCCAGATGAATTTTTAAATTGGGAAAATATATCTGGGTCTGAAGGAAGTATAAGGTCAGACTGATACAAAAATATTACAGTCGAAAGTGATGACCTTATATAATTTATGAAATATTCTCGAGTTTTGAGAATAAGGTTCATTAAGATGATACTAAAATTATCGTATTGTGAAATTTAAAAGTGCATCAATGAACATTGAGATGGTCTTTCTAAATAGATATTTGGAGAAATATCTATTTACGTGAACCCGGGGGTTACTCTAGATAAAGTAAGAGTAGAAAATCTGTATTTTCGGTGATCATGTTGAGTGAAACAACATTGACACGAAATAATGGCATATTAAATTTGATATTGCTATGATAAGCAATGGCTTCAAATAAATGACATGGTTGCCATTTTGAGGACGCTCAAAATTGGTTGCTATGTGAATAAGGATTTCCAGTTTAAGGACGATTAAACTCGGTAATGATGTAAACTGAAATTGCTGGTTTTTGGGACGCTAAAAGCTGGTAATATCAATAACAAGTGAAGCCTTAAGTAATAACTAGTAAAGTTATTTCATAAATGTGAAATATGTCAATATGAGATGTCAAACTGATTCAAAATCAGAGAATTGACAAGTGTGCATGTGTTATTTACACATGATATGCAAGTCATAATTGATTGCATGTGAGTGATCTGATCATTACGAGAAGTAATGACAAGAGGATCATCTCTGAAAATCTTGATGAGATTGAAAAGTTTTGATTTGAAGATTACAATCTTCGTGACTTTAAAAGTTTTAGATGATACATGTCACATGTTGGTGATGTGAATTTTGAAGAGGTCAACGAAGCTAAAGTTGTCATAGCTGGAATGGATTTATATATATCCAAGCGTAGATGAACAAGGATCTCTCTAGAAGGATTGCAAGTCTGTTGTACTTTTTAAAATTGTACAAAATTAGACATAGGCTACACAGTTGGTAAACTGGGTAGATGCACGAGTACAATGGAAATTGGTCACTTGGAAGTGATTGCAATGAGATTTAAGGTGTATGATATGTGCTCGTGAGCTTGGACTTCAATACGAAAGATATCTAATTGTACTATGTGAATATAGTATGTAAATTAGATATTTGACTTTAAGAACTTAAAAGTCATTCGAGAATACATTTCACACTTAGCAGTCGTGTCATGGAAATCCTAAACTTAGCTCGATTCATGATGGAATACGAGTCTGGTGCATAAAATAAATGCAGTTAAAAGGCCGAGTAGCCACTTTGTAAGGATATTCCTAAATGACAAGGAAAATGTGTCTTCAATATGCATATATCGTGTAATCAATATGCAAATTGGGAGATCACATTATTGTGTATGAAATGGTATGTCTCACATCTATGATGAGGACATAATACCATTAAACAACTATTCTCAACGAGAATTATCATGATTGACTATGTAAAGTTAAATGATAATGTTTGGATCCACTAACCAGATGGTTAAACTGAGCGAATCTGCTTAAGCCAAGGGAATCTAGTTAGACCGAGAGATAGTTGTCAAATCATCGAGAGGAATGGGCCTTGCCTATTGCTTAACGGCGTCATGGTGGACACCCAACCTTGCTGACTGGAGATCCCAAGAACTTGGTTCAATGGGACAACTAAATCATGATGACCAAATCACTGTGGGGGTAACCCCTGGCCTATTTCTATGATGATGAAACAGTGAGACCCGTAGGGTACGAGGTTAAGCTTTATGCTTTTAATGATCTTTGACGAATACAAGGATTTCAAGTTTGAATACATAATATTCGGTTGGGTAAACGCGGGTTACTCTATAAGATAAAGATCACCTATGTAAGAGAGAAGTATGGCCGCTTCAAAGGAGAATTGCGAGGCACAATTCTTTAGAAACTCTTGCAGAACCAGGACGATGTTCCAGGGCCAAAATGGACATAATCATGAGAACTGAATGAGTCAGGAAAGATATAGTGATGAGTATGTCATCGTTTACACAAACGGTCGAACAGTTCAAGGACATCGCGTCATACTGTCTACCAGTAAAGTCGATATACTTATTCGAGCGAAGGTTCAAGGAGCATTCTCTACCTATCGTATGCTATATCTGACCGCCGGAACTATCACCAAGTCAAGCTCCGCGTCTGTCTGTCTATGTGGTGTCTATGTGGTGCGTGCTACTGGACCATCAATCTCATTTGTGGGGGATTGTTGGACAAACTTTGTATTTTAGACTAAGTTGTGAATCATTTTGAGACTCTATATGAGTGAGACACATTATGTGTTAGTGGTGTGTATTTATTGGAACGTATTCTTCTCTTCGAGGGGATTCCAACGCATATTAACACGCTCAAAATGAGTAAAAGGTGAATGAGAACTGATGTTCCAAAGTTTTACCTTTTAATATGAAAAGTGGTTTTGTACCACATCGAGAGTAGCACAAACCTATTCCTTAGTTTTTCTTATAAATACCATGTACCACATCGAAAAGAACAACAAGTCCTTTCAAGCCTCTCTTTATAAATAGAGTCTTAGGACACCAGTTTTATTAAGTCGAGGAAATAAGAGTCATCTCTTTCATTCTCGGTCTCTTTAGTCTTAAATTTTTCCAATATTCCGGTGATAGTTCTCGGGCTCAGTTCAAGTTCGCTGAGAGTATATTCGATCTATCGATTATACTAGTATCTCGTTTTATCCTGGGAAGCAGGTCGCTAAACACGGATGGTGCGGGGCGAAACTGCTTTAAGGAGACAGTTTTCTGGACTCGAGATTAAATCCAATCTCTGTTTGTTTTTCTCAAACCCTTCTCTTAATTTATTTGTTAATTCTCATATGCTTATGTGATTTAAGAATTAACAATATTTTTGTGAAGTAGTTATATATTCAATATATATATATAACAATGTCTTTATCGTACAAGATTGCTAACATAAAGAAAGGTAGATTCTTGTAGTCAACTTAAGGGTTCCTAAGCTAATATGGCAGCACTTACTATGGATTGTTTATAGCTGACATTAATGAAAACTGTAACTGTCACATGCTTAATCTCTTATCTAAGTTACTCCTTTAGGTCTAATGAATCTGGTATGTTTTAGATCTAGGTTCATTCCCAATCTCACTCTTATGATGTGGCTTCCTCTCTATTTCTTTTTTTTGGTTGACTTTTATGATCTCTGCCTTATATAAGTAACAGCTTATGTATTTGTTTTCATAACCACATACTTCAAACTAGTGTATGTAGTTCAGCAGATAGCAGTTGAACTAAACACCAGCTTCTGTATTGGTTCTTCATTGTATTGAGTTTGTCGAATATATGAGCACCTCGTAAGCTCTTTACTAATCTTGGTAACTGTTGAGACAATATTATATTGAGTTTGTAGGCCTTCTGTACTGTAAAATAATTCGGTGCAGAGGTTGATTTCTTTCCTTTTTTTGAAGTTCTCTTCCGATGAGTAATCGTATAAGTAACAATATGGGAGCAGACAATACAGATAATACAAGTTTGCATTCATTACCTCTTGGTCCAGAAGAATTGCCATATGTTCATAAGGTGGGAGTGCCTCCAAAGCCAAAACTACTAAAGGAAATCACAGATACTCTGAAAGAAACGTTCTTGCCAGATGATCCATTACGTCCATTCAAGAAACAGCCACGAAGGAGGAAGTTAGTCCTTGGCCTTCAAACTGTATTCCCTATCCTTGAATGGGGAAGAGATTACAATCTTTCTAAGTTTAAAGGTGATCTTATTGCGGGGCTTACCATTGCAAGTCTCTGTATTCCTCAGGTAAATAACAACACTGCATGATTTTGAAGTTCTCCATGTTAAACAGTTATTACATTCTTTAACCCTTCATCTATACAGGACATTGGCTACTCGAAACTTGCCCACTTGGATCCACAATTCGGGTTATGTGAGTTCTTCTGTTTCCATCCCTATTTGTCTTTTCAGAGAACCATTCATCATTCTTATGTGTTTATGTTAATATTCCATCACAGATAGTAGCTTCATTCCACCTCTTATATATGCCTTCATGGGTAGTTCAAGAGATATTGCCATAGGACCAGTGGCAGTGGTCTCCCTCTTGCTGGGCACTTTGCTACAAGACGAGATTGATCCTGTTAAGAACAAACTTGAATATCAACGCCTTGCATTCACAGCAACATTCTTCGCTGGTGTCACTCAAGCCACACTTGGTTTTTTCAGGTATAAGAAATTCTAATAACAAAAAGTACTGCAATGAAAGCTATATGCCCCCCAACAATTCTTGCGAGGAACCTTCCATTATATAAGGATTTTTCGTCCATTTCAGATTGGGTTTCTTGATTGACTTCCTATCACATGCTGCCATTGTGGGGTTTATGGCTGGAGCTGCCATTACAATTGCACTTCAACAACTTAAAGGTTTGCTTGGTATCAAGAAATTTACAACAAAGACTGATATTATATCTGTTATGAAATCAGTGTTTGGCGCAGTACATCATGGGGTAAGTGCATTATCTTTTATTCTTATCAAAAATTTGTTATAATCAGCTGTATGTTGGTATAATCAGCTTTTTTTTCTATTATAGTGGAACTGGCAGACAATACTTATTGGAGTATCCTTCCTAGTGTTCCTTTTGTTCGCCAAGTACATCGTAAGAGTCCTTTTTGCTGGTTTTTCCCCTCGTATCACTTATTAAGTTTCTTGTAGCCAAGCTCATTCTTTTATTTGATCAGGGAAAGAAGAACAGGAAGCTATTTTGGATACCTGCAATTGCTCCATTACTTTCTGTCATCATCTCGACCTTCTTTGTGTACATTACCCATGCTGAAAAGGATGGTGTTCAAATTGTATGTAGTAACTGATCAACATCTACAAATGAGTACAGATACCAATTTACACTGCCTTATTTCTGCGGTTAATAAATTTTTCCTCTTGCAGGTAAGACACATCAAGCAAGGTGTTAATCCATCAAGTGTTGATAAAATATATTTTACCGGTGACTATCTTGTCAAAGGTTTTAGGATCGGTGTTGTGGCAGGCATGATAGCTCTTACTGTATGAAAAAACTCTGACACCATCCTAATCTCATTCAGTTCACTAAAGGTCAATTTTAAGTTACTTACTGCAATTTTGCTGGAATATAGGAAGCCGTTGCGATTGGAAGAACATTTGCATCTATGAAAGACTATCAGATAGATGGAAACAAAGAAATGGTAGCACTAGGGACAATGAACATTGTGGGCTCAATGACATCCTGTTATGTCGCTACAGGTTTTCTGATATCGATCCTCTTCTTTACTTTCCTATGGTCTTTCAATTGATTTTTATTATTGATTATAAATGGCTCTACCGTTCTTGCAGGTTCCTTCTCTCGCTCAGCAGTGAACTACATGGCAGGATGTTGTTCTGCAGTCTCCAACATTGTAATGTCGGCTGTTGTACTACTAACTCTGGTAGTAATAACACCATTGTTTTACTACACTCCCAATGCAATCCTTGCCTCCATCATTATATCTGCTGTTCTCGGGCTTATTGACTTGGATGCTGTAGTTCTTATCTGGAAGATCGATAAATTTGATTTTGTTGCTTGCATGGGAGCATTTTTTGGCGTAGTTTTTGCTTCAGTTGAAGTTGGTCTCTTGATTGCGGTAACTGACTGACATCATTTTTCAGCAGATGTTGATCTGCATATCAAAGTTTAATGAATTTGGTTTATGGTTTTTTCAACTTCATCGTTTATATCATAGGTATCTATCTCCTTTGCCAAAATTCTCCTACAAGTGACTAGGCCACGAACAGCAGCACTAGGGAGGATCCCAAGGACTAGTGTTTACCGGAACTTGCAGCAATATCCTGAAGCAACAAGAGTTCCTGGTGTTCTGATAATCAGAGTTGATTCCGCAATTTACTTCTCCAACTCCAACTATATTAAGGAGAGGTATTGCTTCTCTGCATGCTTCTTCTTTAAGTAGTGGTACTGTCAATGTATATTTCAAGGTGTACCTGGAACACATGGTTATATTTGTTTTCTGTTGAAAAACCAAGAATCAAGAATTGTAGCCATAGAATAAACCTCAACGAGACGTGTATACAAACGATATCAATGGCAGTACTTTGATATTTTGCAGGATTCTGAGATGGATACTGGATGAGGAAGAAACACTGGCTGAACATAAACAGCCCGGAATCCAAAGCCTAGTACTTGACATGTCACGTAAACATTTTCTACTCTACTAATATCGTTTGAGCTTGCTCTTACACCATGATAGTTCAGACAAGAATCTGCCATAAAATTTCAATACAATTTGTTCTTCTTTTCTTCTGTTGCAGCTGTTACAGACATTGACACTAGCGGTATTCAAGCCCTAGAAGAACTGTATAGGAGTCTCCAGAAAAAGTCGATTCAGGTAGCAAATTCATGAACAATTGAGTTGCATCGACTTCTGATAACATCCGATCAAATTAACTTATTTTCTTGATTTCTTTGATATAAACAGCTCAATCTAGCAAATCCAGGGCAAGTTGTACATGACAAACTACATGCATCTGAGTTTGCAAACTTGCTCGGAGAAGACAAGATCTTCCTCAGAGTTGCCGATGCAATTGTGATGTGTGCTCCTAAACTCGAGCAAGTTTGAATTTATACATATCCATCTGTAGTTCTGTACCATATATTTTATGATCATCAGTTGATCAATACATTAAACCAGTTGCTTGGTACATGATCCAGGCCCTATCCTTGATGTAACTATATGCCGGAAAAGTCTGTTTTTGTTGAGGAATGCATATGAATTTCAGTCTTACTTTACTCTTGCAGTGAATACAAAATTATCACCACAAGAAGTTGCTACTGCTATTTTTCTTGTTTCTATAAATCCAATATTTGTCGTCTTATAAACATCTGTTCAACAACTCGCGCTTTCACCACATCATCATAAACATCTGTTCAATAACTCGCGCTTTCACCACATCATCATAATTAACCACTTCCACCAAATCATCAGAATTAGCCTTGTTAGAATATCAATATAAGATCATGGAAATGACCTTCCTCTAAAACCTCAAGGTGTTACAGACGGTTTTAGAGGAAGGCCCTTCACATGATCTTACTGACCGTGGTAGATTACTGGTCTTTTGTTGCCTGTTCGTTTCTTCTCAATTTTGAGAAAAAAGTGTAAACTGCAGATTCATTTTCATCTCTTTACATTAATGTAAAGCGTTCTAATTCTCTTGTATATATTACATACTGGCATCAATTTTCCATCTCCTACATCCTTGAATTCCATTCTTGTTTCAGTACAGGACATCATCTGTAAATGGAATTATGAGAAGATTGTTGGTGAAGATAGCCTTAACATGTATGTGCACCAGCCAGCGCGAAAGGGGAGGAGGGGGCTTAGGGGCTATGCAGTCAATATATTACAGAAATGAAGATGTAGAGCAGTAGAGGCAGCTTCATTAAACATCAAACAATCGCAAACAGTACATTGCAAGACATAGCAAAACATTTAGCAGAAAAACGAAAAACATTTCAATACTATTTTCGACTTAAAATCTAAGAAAAATAAAAGAACTTGACTACACATGTCTCTTGCAATCTTATTCCATGAAGGTTGCATTCAAGAAATGATAGCAAACAAAAGACAACACTGTTTGTTACTGCAGTACAGTCGAACCTCGATGAAGTAATAATCGATAAAATAATAAACTCGCTAAATTAATATTTTTCTCTGGTTCCAACATAATAGACATGGTATATTTTTATTCCCGATAAAGTAATAAACTCGCTAAAGTAATATTTTTTCTCGGCCCCAACTCAAAGAGGTTTAACTGTAATGTCTTCAATTGATTGTTCATGTTCATCCCCTTGCTTACTGCTACTGCTATGTGAAACCATGTTTTCTGCATTTTGACAAAGGATACACATGCAGATTAAGCTAGCCCTCTTCACCAAGTTCGGATGCAGATCAACTTTACATTTTATGCTAACATTTCACATTTGGTTGGAAGGCCTTGTAGATAAGTCTCTAATCAAAAACACTTCTTGCCTATAATGGCCCATTCTAAAAGTAAATTGGCTATTAATTGTATATCTAGACTAATCGACGATTATGCAAAAATTGATCAAGTTAGTGAAATCAGTCAAAAATCGGGTTAATCAGTTAAAAATCTATAAAATCTATTAAAAATTATTAGTTTAATTCTGATTAATAACCCGAATACACATTTTGATTAATTCAATCATCCGATAAATCCTAAACAACGCCTCTACCGAATATTTTTGATTCCCAATTTATACAACAAAAAATACATGTCTTCAAAGATTTGATATATTTCAAAAGTACTAAGATGTGTATTCAATTCAGATTTTACAAGATATATAATACTAATTTATTGATTTTGAATGATTGTTGTTGATTTTACATGATTCTAATTGTACACGATTTTTAGCGGAGGTTGTTAAATAAATCTCGTAGAGTCTTACTGATTTGAGTAGTGAATTCTATAAATTCATCAAAATCTCTTGAATTTTGCTAAGATTATTTCTTAAAACATAAAATACACTAGCAAATTTATCAAAATCTACAATTTTATAAAACACAAAAAAATCTCTGAATTTTTGAATACCACCAAATTTTAATGGATTTTTTAAAATTCAAATTAAATACCACCAAATACTTTTTGAAATATAAATTGAATACCCCAATTTTAAAAGACTTTTTTCATTCTCTGCTGAATGACATCAAAATTTTAAATAATTTTTTAAAATCTAAATTGTAATTTTAAAATCCAAAAAATCCTTTAAAATCCCAATTATTACACCCCTCTAAAAATAATTTCATTCAAAAAATAATACTCCCTCAGTCCTTTCCAATTGTTTACATTTGTGAGAAAGTGTCGGGCACACATTTTAAGGTGCATAAAATGTATAGTTATGTAACTTATTTTTACAATTTTCTTTTTCTGAATAAAAGTTGAATGTTTTAATTTTTATTCAGAAAAACAAAATTGTAAATATTTTTTTACAAAACTTTACTTTTTATATGCACATTAAAATGCGTATCGAATACTCTCTAAAAAATGTAAATATTGAAAGGGACGGTGGAGCCCTACCCAATTTTACCCAATTTTACCTTTACCATAATTCACTATCTTTGTTCTTGTCAAATGCAAGTCAAGACACTAAACTGTTCACAATCAACAGATCTACCAACAAACACACCATCTCTCTCTCTCAAATCTCTCTCGATCTCTCCCACCTCACAATGAACATCCCCCAATCCCAACCCCAACCCACCTCCTCCCCCTCCTCCTCCACAACCTCCGACCCAATGCAATCCTGGTGGGAATCAATCTCCAAAGCCCGCACTCGCATCTCTCTCCTCATCTCTCTCCTCCCCCCATCTCTCTCCCCCTCCATCTCTCTCCTCGCCGACACCGACCGCCCCGCTCGCTCTCTCCTCCTCTCTCACTCCTCTTACTCCTCAATTACCCTCTCTCTCTCCTCCCCCTCTTCCGGGTCAGGATCCGACCCGCTTTGTCACTGGCTTTACGACACTTTCCTCTCCGCTGATCCCGATCTCCGTCTCGTTGTTCTCTCCTACATTCCGGTACTATCGGGTATTTATCTCTCTCGTATTCACTCTAATTCGAATAATTCTTTATCTGGTTTTGAAGCTGTGTTGCTTTCGATTTATGCCTCCGAGACAAAAGCTCGTAATGGTAAAGCTGTTGTTGTTAATTTGCCTGATTTGAATTTGCCTTCGTTGTATCACACTCCGCGAAATGTTAGTAATGCTAAATTAAATGGAAATGCGGGTACGAATACGAATGTGAATGGGGGTTATAAATTAGGGGGGAAGAGTGGGGTGTTGTGTCCTCCGTTGGAGCCACAAACGGCGGTTAAGTCGACTAAACGGGCTTTTATAGTGGGGGTTGTGTTGGATTGTTATTATAAGCAGATATCACAAATGCCGGTGTGGTCGAAGTTGGATTTTTGTAGGATTGCGGCGGATTGGGCGGGGCAGGATTGTGAGTGTAGGACGGAGTTTGATGAGGAGGTTGGGAATGTGTTTGGGGAGGAGGTTAGGGTTGAGGAGATTGATGAGGTTGGGGAGGGGATTGGGGATTTGAGGATTACGGAGAATGGGGAGAATGGGGATTGTGATGTGGGGGTGAAGGGGGCGAGGATTCCTCTTCCGTGGGAGCTTTTGCAGCCGGTTTTGAGGATTTTGGGACATTGTTTGATGGGGCCGATGAATAGTAATGAGGTTAAGGACGCGGCTTCGGTGGCGGTTAGGAGTTTGTATGCTAGGGCTTCTCATGAGTTGGTTCCGCAGGCGTTGTTGGCGACTAGGAGTTTGATTCAACTTGATAAGAGAGCAAGGGAATCTGCACAACTGGCAGCTGTTAATTCAGCTTCTTCCAATGCTAATACTCCGAGTAAAGCTAAGAAACCGGAGATTCTCTTGGTTTCAAAATGAAAGCAGGTTATGTTTGTCTCTGAATTCCTTAATTGTGTTAACGCTGTATTGTTCAGAAATCAATTGTATGTTTAGTTGTGGATTGATGGTGGTTGTATGTGATTGTAAGTTATACATGTAAGTGAATGCTTCTGTTCTAGTATATTTGTTATAGACTGTGTTAATTAGTGTTGGTATTATGTATTATTTCTTATATGATGTTTCATATGAAAAATTATTTTACTGATATTCGAATCTAGGTGTCCTTATGTCAACTACCCTAGCTCATCAGTAACTGTAGTAAAAAACTCCATGACTACTTGAACCTATAAAAGTTAATTCTTTAATGTTTATGTGCCTAGGAATGAACTACTCAAATTCTGTCAGTGTTTCATTATTCATGACCATAAATTTTTTCTAGATTCGTCAGACCTTTCTTTCTTAAATTTAGTATGTGATTTCTAATACCTAGGGTGCAAGTCAAACTTGTTAGATACTTTTCGTAGATCACATACTACTTGCTCATGCTCATGTAGGTTTAGTCTGTAATTTTGGCAAAAACATGTTATGTTTTCAAAATATTGCTGAGTTCGATACTTGGACATGTATCCATGTTGGACACTTGGTTCAAAAGAAATTGGAGCACAAACTTTTTTCTTTTGCATGGAACACTGCTGTTGAAGAGCTTTACCCATATTAAAGAAAAATTTAGATAAAAAGTGTAGCACTGAGGTGACTGTTCTGCTGCTGCTCAAGAGTCAAGTGACTTTATTAAAGAATATATATCGGAACCAAAATATTCCCACCCCATAATTTTCCTGCTTACAATAGCTTTGGGTTACTTTTGTGATTTCCTCCATCATATAACCGTGGATTTCTAACTGGCTCCTTGTCTCCTGCTGTCATTGTGGGCTTGTAGCCAAAGTATCCAGAAGTTTACTTGTTTTATTTTGATCCTTGATGTATATTATTTTACGCTTCTTTAGAGAAAATATGATGAGATCCTCATTTAGAATTAATTTTTACTGGAAGATTGTAGCACAATTATATTTTAAAGTTAACAGCATGGTTATGGTAATCACGAGGACTAGTTGACCAGTCAGTATTGTAGAATAAGTGGAGTAGCGATTTTTTGTTATGGTAATCACGAGGACTAGTTCACCAGTCAGTATTGTAGAATAAGTGGAGAGCGATTTTTTGTTTGTGGTGTCCATCGGCTTTACTCGGGACCTGACTCATGTGCTGACCCGGAACCGAAAAATTAGGGTTCAAAACATTTAATTTATACATTTTTTATCTGTATATTGCATCCATATGAACTCACATGCTTTATAAAGCATTCCTCTTCTCCTCAGCACACCTTCTCCTCTGGAAGTATTTACCCGTCTTCTAAATTCATTGTTGTAATATTTAGATTTATGTCTCTCTAAAACATGTATATATGTAGTACATATTTTATGCATGTAATTCAAAACATAAAAACTTATTTTAAACCTAGTTTTGATTAATCTTTTTTCTTGGAAGAACAAAGAGCCTCCGTTAGTTGTACATTGTAATACTAAGTTCAAAGCTAGATTTTTGGGAAATTTATCCCAGGAAAATTCTCTATTTATTAAATAAAGGAATTGGAAGTATCTTCTAAATAATTTGATTTTGTGCAAAATTTGCTGGTGGTATTTTCTCTAGTGAATATAAATGTACCTTTGGTCATGACTTTGAGGAGCTGCACGAGCCCCCGCCAAATTGGAAATAATATATTAATGCTAATGGTTAAGTTTCACGAGCATGATATAGAAATAGTTTTGGGTTTTTGCAGGAAATTTATTTTTGAAAAAGAATGCCCATATGAGGAAAAGTGCAATTTCCTACAACAAATTCCGTATAGCACTCAGATGGCCCTTGCCTATGAGTATATTTGCATTGAGTATGGAAATCGCATGACCGATGGACCAATGCTACATGTTGGAGGAGCAGAAAAACAACAAAACAAGACAAACTTGACTGGAAAAGCATCTGACTTGTCTGCTGCGTAGTTGCATAGTTAACTGGAAGCCTGCATTTTGCAATAAAAGATGTGCAGTGCACCTAGTGGGAGAACACTTGTAATTGTTCTTTCAAAGGGAATTGTCACTATCCTTATGAGCATGTGTTTGCGGTGTGCTTTACTCTATTTCATTGTTATTTACCATTTCTTTTTCTTTATTGTTTTCTATTGAATGTAGAAGATGTATGTTATTTACTACTAAGGGTAGTAAGGACCAAGGAGACATATATCATTTACATACAGGAGAGGAAAACATAGAGAAGAAAAATAGTAATCTAACAATTAAGTAGAGTAGATTAAACAAGCAGATGTCTGTCCATTAGCATAGTGGCAATTTCCTTTGAAAGAGTGGTCACCCGTGTTCTACTTGGTGCACATTTTTTATTGTTTCAAACTTCATGTTTCCTATTAACTACGTTAACTATCCAGTGAAATAAGTTAAATGCTTATTCAGTCTAGTTTGCCTAATACTGTTTCTCTGTTCCAGCTCCAACGCCGGTCCTGTGGTTTCTATGCTTGGTGCATATGAACTAATAGGCAGGGCCTTCTCTCAGTGTGTTATACGGAATTCGATGTAGGAAATTACACTTTTTCCCATATGGGCATTCTTTTTCAAAATTTAATTTCCTGCAAACCCCCACAATTGTACTTATATAACATGCTCTCTAACCATTAGCATTGACATATTCTTTCCAGTTTGGCGGGGGCTCATGCAGCTCTTCAAAGCGGGACCAAAGGTACATTTTTAGGCACATGAGAAATTACCACCCGCAAATTTCACACATAATCAAGTTTTTTAGAAGATACTTCGGTTCTTTTATTTAATAGAGAATTTTTCTAGGACAAATTTCGCAAATCGAGCTTTAACTTAGTATTATAAGTTTACAACTAATGGAGGCCCTTTATTCTTCTTTAGTTTTATTTATTTACTTACTAACAACTTTTATTGACATCAGTTTTGGTTAACTTCATCACTATCTAGAAAAACAAAGACAAACCTAGTTTGTTCTTCACTTATGTGTTTTATTTGCTTGGCCATTTTTGATATTTGAATTTTTTATTCTACTAATTGTTTTAACTATGAAACCAATATGAATTCACTTATGTTGGTCTATTCTGGACTAAAAATTCAAATTTTTTATTCTTATTATAAGTTTAGTTGCATCATTTTCAACTCTTTAGCTATTATATTGTATTTACTAAAAATAAAAGATTATTTAATTGAAAGAACCGAATTAAACTATAACCGAAAAACCATCAATTGAATCTGAAAATGTTTGGAAGGTTTGGAAACGGTTAGTAGCAATTAATGGATTCGAACCAAAATTTAAGAGTTTGGTGGTGGTGTATGTTTGGAACTGCACTGAGCAGTGAGTACTCTCACTGTCGACATCCTTAACCCTCCTTTTGCATCATTGTACTCTCCTTCACTCTCTTATCCGTCACTTAATATGCCTTTTTTGTTACTTTTTGATCCATTATTGTTTGAGTCTGATATTGGCAGGTTATAATATTTATGTTGTAGCAGTTCAGATATTACTGGGATTAGTTTTGCAGTAAAGAAAGCTTTACAAACAGTTCACTTCAAAGAATATTACAGCATTAAATTTTGCATTCACACAATTTGTTTCTAAAGTTCATTCGGGTTAAAATTATAACAACTCTGTGCTATATATATTCAGATACTTAGTTGATGCTCAATCCAATGGTGAGTTGAATCTAGCAGTTGATTGTTTTTGCCTTTTTGGTGTTACAAGGTACTCTGTATTTAATTGCTCATGCAGTTAAGCGAGTTGTTGTCTCATGGTTGTGAGTTTAGGACTTTCTAAAATTTTATATCTAAGAATGTAAGTATACACACTTTTGCAGCTAACCATTGCTCTATAGATTCGTATATTCCCAAATTTGGACCGAGTTATTAAGGTTTGAGTTGTGAATAATGAGATTGCTATTGAATGGTGTGAAGCATGTGCGATTGGGAGAACCAGGTACCATATTAGTCGAAGCAAGTTGATTTATTTCATGTCCCAACTTTGGAAAGAAAACTCGTAAACTAAGTTTGTTCCAGGTTTTTTCTTCCGAAAATTATAACTTGTTTATAAATTTATAAGGATGTAGATCCTGAGTATGCTCATGGTCTGGCGGTCAATGTGGATGTTTTCTGGCCGCTTAGATGTCACATTTATTCATATGTTTTGTACAAATAATTTCTGGTTACCTTTAAGTGCTGCTGCTAAGCAACGAAGTGAAAAAGCTGTACAAAGAGAGAAGAGCTAATCTGGGAGGCAGTACAGGCAGTTTCCAATGTATGATTGTATCGATTTAATAGGATTCAGTTTACTTGTCGATCTGATATGATTCGATTTCCTTGATGGCGCCCCTAGTAATGGAGATTTCTACACCAACTCTATTAGCTCCAACTTACAAGATGTAAACTTAGTTCCATTTGTGTTATAGGGCACGTGAATATCATACTAGCTTCACTGCTAGAAATTGGTACGTAGATTCGATCTTTTTCGATATGGATTCAAACCTGGCCCTCGCTCGGGAACCATGGACCAAAATGTCATTTCTGAGTGATAGATGGCCCAAAATCTCACTTTTGAAAATAATGGCCCAAAATATCACTTCATAACGGTACTTCGTCTTACGTTTTGTATTTTTTTTTAAAAATGTAAAACGGTACGTAGTGTACCGTTTTTGGTACTTTATTTTTTTTTAATTTTTTTATAATGTGCAAAATATTAGTTGAAATAACGTTTTGGCTCACAACGATACATCATATAGCGTTGTGTACCAAAACTTTACTTTATATACCGTTTTGCGCATAAAAAAATTTAAAATGCCAAAATGTTACACGAAATACCGTTTTAGGTCTTTGGCATAAACGTAATACGATGTACATTTTGAAGTGACATTTAGGGTCATTTTTAACCACAAAGTGATATCTAGGGCCACCACCCCTGACTCGGTTTGTGGCTCATCTATAGAAAATCAATTATTTAATGACTTTTGTGTGTATATAATATATTTATTTATCTCTCGAAATATAAGATCATTTCCAATCTCAAAATATGTATACATCCATTAATGAAATATAAGATCATCTCGAACTCATAACATCAAAATAATGTTACTTTGATACTAAAATAGTGTCAAAATAATACCATTATTCCAACCCATTGATACTATAATTTACAATGTGAATAGTGATATTATATACTTACTTTTTCAAAAGTAAATTTTTCATTAAATATAATAGAATATAAATGAGATTTGTTTTTTATCGACAAAGATAATGGTATAGTAGGAATTCTGAATAAGGTTAAATTCAGTGTAAAAATTGCAAGTATTTTGACACCAAATTTGGTGTAACACTATTTATTTGGTGTAATTTAACACCATGTTGGATTGAAGTAAGTTTTACACTATAAAGTGTTGGTTAGAGTTGTTCTAATATCTAAAAATTAAGTTGTATTATTGTGTGAAAGTAGAAAAAAGACCGACTATTTTTCAATTCGTGACTATTTTTCAATTCGTAATATGTGTGAAGTTTACAAAGTAAATTATTAATATGAAATCGAGCGAGTCTCATCGGACGAGAGTGATATTAAATGAGACCGAAAAAGTTCAACTTTATATAAAATTTCTAGCAAATACAGCTGCATATATAAGAAAATCATGTTTTCTAATTATCTTTTTGCAAAAACTGCTTTATTTTATTCTATGTAACAATACCATTTTCCACTAAATTCAAGCAAAAATAATTGCAATTATTTTTATTAAAAAGCAATTAAAAAGTTGCATTAGATTGCTTTAGATTGTAAGTGGAATACAAAAATTGCATATAGTTGTGAAGTGTATACTATGACAAATATTTTTAGAAAAAGTTAGAATTCACAAATAAATTTTAATTATGATTAGTCACATCGAGTTAGTGGTTAACATGATTTTTAAAATATATAAATAAAATTATAATTATTATAGTTGGATTTAAATTTATTTTTTGTCCAAGACATTAAATTATTCATCCTAGTCCAAAAATTATATACTATTGAAACTAAATATTATTCTACGTATAATATACATATATAATTAACAAAATTATTTTTAAAGTTTTTCTTACAATTTGAAAATACAGTTTGCAGCAAGAAAGAAATCAAATACATATTCTTTTTTCATTTTTTTAATTTTTTTTTTTTTGAAACAGATTTAACAAGTTGAAACGACCCGTTTAGCAGTTTTGACCTAAAATATTATATACACAGCGATTAGAGGCGATTTAGGGGCGATTTGAAGGCGATCAACATCGAGTCTTGTTCTTCTTCACTTTTCCTTCGATTTCACAGCGATTAATGTTCGTTCTACATACAAATTTCTGTGTTTTTTCAGATTCCTAGGGTTCGAGTATTATTATGTATGATTTCCCAGCGTTCGAGTTTAATTGTATGTCTGATTATATGATTATGTATATATTCGACTGTGATCTTGACTGTGTTTTTGAATTTTGAATTTTGATCGTGTTTAAGTGTATATATGATTGTATATATATGACATCATTCGAGTTTAAGTATGTATATGATCGTGTAATTTAAATTTTGATCGTGTATATATTTTGAATGTTGCGAGTGGATGTTGTGGTATGAATAAGGAAAATTTATATACTTATGTTCGTGTATATGTTTTGATCGTGTACTATATGATCGTGTATTCCTGTCCTCTATTTCATGTGTTGAAGTGTTAGAGAGCGCAAGTGTACATGAATTAAAGTGAGGAAAATAGTCATGTGACTGAAGGCTTTCTTGATAACCAAAATGTTGTTGATAAAAAAGTGCAATCTTGGACTATATTGCTATCAGAGAATAAGCGTGTTGATGTTGCGAGTTTGATATTTGCGAGTGGATGTTGCGAGTATAAATTTTTTGCATTGCGGTATTGAATTTGTGAAATTGGTGTATGATATTGTTTGAGATTTCTAGAGTTAGAGTTTTTGCATTGCGGTTTTGAATTTGTATTCATCGTTGTGTTTATATGATTGAAATAGCTTATACATAAAATTTTGTGGATTATTGAACTGTTTTTATGTTTATTGAATTGTTTTCATGTTTATTGTTTCAGGATGAATAACATATTGCTGGGTCCAGTTAGTCATACCGTTATCTTTGATAACGAGTATCATGTAAGTTCGGAGGTTTGGGAGGGGCATCAGCGTGGTCCTTTGGAGTGTTATTGTGGGAACATGAACATGCGTAGTTGGGTTTTGTCTGATGCTCAAAAGGACTTGTTGCGTAACCTTGGTTTTGGTGTGTTTTCAAATCCGAGTGTGGTGTTGCAGAATGATGCAAGGCTAGTCACGACACTTGTGGAGAGGTAGCGCCCGGAGACCAACACCTTCTTCATGAGCCATGGGGAAATGACAGTGATCTTGGAGGATGTTAGCTATATCTTGGGTTTACCAATTGCTGGACGTCCGATAGTTGGTGACGTTCTTGATAGTGGTGTGGGGTACTTTGCGAACCATTGGTTTGAGGATTTGGATGAAGAGGAGATGAAGTTGGCATATGACAGATGCGGCATAAAGTACACATGGTTGTATCAGAGATATGGGAAGGCTGATCTGGGTCCTGATCCGGAGGAGGATTGCTATCCACACACATGTATACTTGCTCATGGTTGTTGGTTATGTTCTGTTTCCTACTAGTAGTTGACAGAGTATATATTTATATATATTTTAAAGGATTTTATCCTCATATTTATAATATTATATCATTAATTAGATACTCCCTCCGTCCCTTTCAATTGTTTACATTTTTTAGAGAGTCTCCGATACGCATTTTAAGGTGCATATAAAATATAGTTCTGTAACTTTTTTTTACAATTTTGTTTTTCTGAATAAAAATTAAAACATTCAACTTTCATTCAGAAAAAGAAAATTGTAAAAAAAAGTTACAGAATCATACTTTATATGCA
Organism: Apium graveolens; assembly: GCF_009905375.1. Lineage (NCBI taxonomy): Eukaryota > Viridiplantae > Streptophyta > Magnoliopsida > Apiales > Apiaceae > Apium > Apium graveolens. The sequence goes on along the minus strand of NC_133652.1, from coordinate 292,429,063 downwards.
CCTTAAAATGCGTGTCGAACACTCTCTAAAAAATGTAAACAATCGAAAGGGATGGAGGGAGTATTATTAACTAGAGTTTATTGTTTTATGACAGGAATTAAAGAATTCCCAACTTTATATGAAATTGGGCTTATTTGGACTTAAATCATAAGGAAATTCGGATTTATTGGGCTGCAAGCGCATACATCACTGTTTGGGCCGTAACTTGAGTTCTAGACATCAGAATTGGGCGATCTTACAGCCCATGCGAAACTAAAAGAATTATCTACAGTTTTGAAGTGGTCCAACATCAAGAATCTAACTGGAGAAGCCCAGAATCAGGCCTGGAAGACAGCCTACGAATTTTACATCAAAGTCCAATTTATTTTAAGAAAAGCATTAAAAACTCTTTAATATATATTAGGTTTTATATATTGTATAGAAAGAATCATAACATATTTTATTAGAGAATAGAATAGACATATCCATTATTCTTGAGAGAGAAGGGAGAAAGACAGCTAGAGAGCGAGATTGGGAGAATGAGCGAAGGGATTAGTCCAGATTTCAAAGAAACTCTTCAAGTTGTATTCTCTGTATTCAAATTCTCAACTCATGATTTGTGATTTTAATATATATTTGTTTTCTTCATATATCATGAGTAGTTAATCCTTGATCCAAGAGTTGGGTAGTATTCTTTGGCTTATTGTGTTTATTTAGTTGTATTGTGATTTTCTTGTGATTGTTAATCTGTCATTGAGGGTTTAACACAATTGAGGGAGTTGGAACCTTTGATTGTATTTATAGGAATTATAACAAATCGGGAGAGGAGTTATGATCTAGTACATGATAGGATAAACACAATTTAAGTATTGAATCGGGAGATTAATATGCCAATTGTGAAACATGTAATCCTTATTTTTTAATAGTCTATAATTGTACTTTGTAGGACCATGAGAGTGGCTTTCAAGGAATAATTGTAGGAACTATAATCTACCTTGGGAGATGATTTTATAAATATTAGAAGGATTATTTTTAACAAAACAAGAGACGCGAACTAGACATTCATGATAGCCATTGAAGAACCCTTATTCTTGGATTGTTTCTCTCATATATCTTATATAACTTTTATTTGTTTATTAGATTAAATAAGTGGATAGTTAAAACACCCATAAAATTATTCTCCACACTTCTGAACTGTAAGAGTTAAAATACTTGAAATTGGTGTTGATATTAGTCCTTACCTGAGAACGAACTTCTAAAAATTCACATCAACAAATTGGCGTCGCTGCCGGGGAAGACAACAATATTGATTTTTAGTTAATTGTTTATTGTAGTTTGGATTTTCTTTTTGTATATATATTTTTTTTCCTTCTTTTTATTTTTCTTTGATGTGTCTACAGGTTTCTTTGAGGTAGATAACGAACAATTTTGAGTTTGGGAGACAACATGTACAATAATTTTGGTTGGGATAATACTCAAGACTTCATCAGCAATCAAGAACAATATCAAAATTTTAATTCTTTTCAGAATTTTAATGCGTATCAGGTGAACTCGTTTGATTGTTACAACTCATATTATGCTCAATACTCTCCTAGCACAGATGTTTCTTATTTTTTTGATAATCAATACCATGATGATTCATATGTATGCAATAGTGTTGATGAGAGTTTTAGTCATTCTAATCCTTCTTTACTTTCTTTGGGACTTCTTAAGTACTTTGATGACTCTAATTTTGAGATTTCTAATAAAGGTGATATTTCATGTGAATTAGAATCAATAGGTTGGTACGAGGAGAATGCTAAAAGGAATAGATTTATTAAGGAAGTTCAACTTGTGATGCATGATGGTTGTCTTCAAGTTCCTCCTTGTGTCAATTTTCCAACGATCCATGATTCTTGTTTAGCAGTTGATGATAATTTTGTGTCTGATGAGTCCACTGATTTAGTTAATGATAGTCCCATGTGTGATAACGATAATTTGGATGCAATTGAAATTCTACCAATTTAGAGAATGTTGTTGAGCTCAATAAATTGTTTGACGAGATAAAATTGATGAGTGTCCAATTAAAATTGAGGAGGGATTTAAGATTGATGAAATTGAAAGTCTTTCTTTGGAATATAGGGATCCAATTTGGAAGGAATTTATGAGTCGTATTTATGATGATTATTCTGACGACTTTTCTAGCTACCTTGATTTTTCTAAGTCTCTTGAAAAAGTGTGGATCATAAAAAGTTTCTTATATTTTTATGGATCTAAGATATATTTTCACATCATAATTCTAATACTGATTCGTAGATATGTGCATTTATTTGCTTTTTCACCACATTGATAATGTTGGTTGTATGTACACGTCAAGCTAATGACATTAAAGAAGCGCTTCTTGGGAGGCAACCCAATATTATAATATTAGTTTTTTTACTCCCACAAGTTGCCTTGATGTGTTTGTTTGAAGGGATTCAGGTATTAAGAACGATTTTGAATAAGAATGAAGGGTTTAACATGATCACGCATTGGATTGACATGCTTCTGCAGTTAATTCGCATGCTCATGCAGCACAACTACATCAACAAAACAAGCGCTACGATGGCATAAATTCAATCAAGCTTGTTATGGATAACGACACTTCAAGCATATGCATAGGGGAGTACTTTTTTTATTCTTTTATATTGTAGAATTATTATTTGTTGTATCATTGAGGATATTGACCCATTTAAGTGTGGGGTGAGCTCAAATTGTGTTATAGTGTTATATATAAAAAACAAAAAAAATTGAAAATTTTAAAAATTTAAAAAATAATTCTAGCCTTGTAAGATAATACATATAGATTGCATTGTATCATATATTTAAATATGTGTTAGTTGCATTCCATTGCATATCATATCATGATCTCATATTGGTAGTAGTTCAAGTCACTGACCGATGATGATAATATTTGTAGCTTTTTTTTGAATAATTCTTGGTAAAATCACATTTTAATGATGTTACATGCGTAGTGTCACTAGTGCAAAGCTTATTTTTTAATACATGATTATTATGCTCTTGAGCTGAGACTTAGATATGTTTGTTTCTAGAGGGGTAGTCGCTTGTTGATGATTAGAATTTTGACTATTCCCTTTTGAGCTTAGTACGCAAATGCTTAAGTTTGGGGGAAGCTATGGGGTGTAAATGTCTTTGAAAAAATAAAAAAAATATATGTATGATCGTAGTAATAAATAACACGCAAAAAAATAAATAAATGTGGTATAATTGACTAGGTTGAACTCATTAATACTCGAGTAATTAAGTCTGAGGGGACTTTGTGCCTAGTAACCTAAAACCTTTTATGGTTTGGGATTGCTGACCCAACACTCGCTACATGGGTATTAGTGCATAAATCTTTAGGGATCTCGATCATTGCACATATAAATAAGCCACTTAAATATTTATGCGTGTACAATATGGTTTGCAAAGTCATTTGGCGGTCGTAACTCACTTATACTGAGGAGCCACCCAACCTTTAGACCGAGCTTGTAAAGTCTTATGGTGGTCGTAACTCACTTACACTGAGAAGCCACCCAATCTTAGACCGAACAATAATAAAATTCATATGTACATATAGTTGTAGTGTGGTAGAAATAAAGAAAGACATGGAAATCCCTTGGTAAACTTGAACGATGGCTAGTGCTAAGTAACGAAGTGTTTAAGATCTATTCTAGTTCTCAACTTGGGAGCTATTAACTCGCATGACTTGTCATGTTGAAACTTGTATGTCTTTGTTCTTGGTTCATTAGAGAGCTTTTTGTTAAGCTAAGCACACACGCACACTTTGTACCTGTGTTAACTATATAGTGATATTGTGTGTGAGCTTGATGGGTCTAAATTTGTTGTAAATTCTGAAGGTTATATCTGACTTGGCATAGACTCTTATATTTGAGATCCGTTGTATTGTCGATCATTTAGGTGCATTCATGTAGTTACATATTGCATGCGTTAGATGGATTTTGTGGGTACATTCACTATAGGCCCTCACGAGACCTTACTCGTCCACTAGGGCTACCTTGGGGTTTAAAAGGTTTGTTGCATATGCCAAATGCAATCGTGATCACATTACGAAAGTGGTACTAGTTAATAATCTATTATATTAGTTTGCACGAGGACCTGCAAAATACTAAGTGTGGGGATATTTGATAGAGTATATATTTATATATATTTTAAAGGATTTTATCCTCATATTTATAATATTATATCATTAACTAGATATTATTGATTAGAGTTTATTATTTTATGACGGGAAATAAATAATTCCCAACTTTATATGAAATTGGGCTTATTTGGATTTAAATCATAAGGAAATTCATATTTATTGGGCTGCACGCGCATACATCACTATTTGGGCCGTAACTTGAGTTCTAGACATCAGAATTGGGAGATCTTGCAGCCCATGCGAAACTAATAGAATTATCTACAGTTTAGAAGTGGTCCAATATCAAGAATCCTACTGGAGTAGCCCAGAATCAGGCCTGGAAGACAGCCTACAAATTTTACATCAAAGTCCAATTTATTTTGAGAAAAGTATTAAAAACTCTTTAATATATATTAGGTTTTATATATTGTATAGAAAGAAACATAACATATTGTATTAGAGAATAGAATAGACATATCCGTTATTCTTGAGAGAGAAGGGAGAGAGGCAGCTAGAGAGCGAGATTGGGAGAAGGAGCGAAGGGATTCGTCCAGATTTCAAAGGAACTCTTCAAGTTGTATTCTCTGTATTTAAATTCTCAACTCATGATTTGTGGTTTTTAATATATATTTGTTTTTTTTCATATATCATTAGTAGCTAATCCCTTAATCCAAGAGTTGGGTAGTATTCTTTGCCTTGTTGTGTTTATTTAGTTGTATTGTGATTTTCTTGTGATTGTTAATCTGTCATTGTGGGCTTAACACAATTGAGGGAGTCGCGAACCTTTGATTGTATTTATAGGAATTATAATGAATCGGGAGAGGAGTTGTAATTCTAGTACATGATATGATAGACACAATTTAAGTATTGAATCGGGAGATTAATATGCAAATTGTGAAACATGTAATTCTTGATTTTTAATAGTTTTTAATTGTACTTTGTAGGACCATGAAAGTGGCTTTCAAGGGATAATTATAGGCACTATAATCTACCTTGGGAGAGGATTTTATAGATATTAGAAGGATTATTTTTAACAAAACAAGAGACGCGAACTAGACATTCATGATAGCCATTAAAGAACCCTTATTCTCGGATTGTTTCTCTCATATATCTTATATAACTTTTATTTGTTTATTAGATTAAATAAGTGGATAGTTAAAACACCCATAAAATTATTCTCCACACTTTTGAACTGTAAGAGATAAAAGACTTGAAATTGCTGTTGATATTAGTCCTTCCCTGAAAACGAACTTCTAAAAATACACACCAACAGTAGTACGAATGTGGTGCACCCGAGGTATATTGGACACCTCCGCTTGCTTAGGGGTTTGCATACATGGTCCTGGGTCTCCTTTCTGTGGATAATAAGCGCGGACAGGGGGATTTTTTTAAAATACTGGCCGTTGGATCCATGATCCAAAGTCCAGGACATAATGTGTTGGTTAACTGTTTGTTCCCTGACACACGATTGTCAGCGAATAAAACCCATATCTATATATGTAAACACACTTAGTAAAAACTCTGTTTGGTAGGAGTTAACCAAGAGCGAATGTGCTATTCACATTTTATTTCAATTATTTTTTTAGTTTAAGGCTTTGGTTTGTATTAACAAAGATGAAATAACATAAATTTGAAAACAAACAAATTTAAAGTTCAATCTATTGATTTACTAAATCAAAACCTGACTATATAATAAAGTAGAAAAAAACTTGGCTATAATATTGCTTGGGTACTAAGTTACAGTAAAACCTCTGTAAATTAATACTCGATTAATTAATAATCTCTCTAAATTAATAATTTTGTCCGGTCCCGACTTGGGCCAGTTCAAAAAATGATCAATTTCGATATGATAATAAGATAATAATTTTTTTGAAAACCCTGTATAAAAATATGGTCCCAATAAAACTATAAATTAATAATTCCCTTATATTCATAAAAATATAGCTATTACATCTTTGTAAAATATGATTCAATTGTAGTTTGCTTTTTCATATAATTTAAATCAACATGAAGCTCATCCCTAATTTTCCTTATTGCATCCAAAAGCTCGGGTGTGGTGCTTTCATGTTGCATCAAAAAGTTATTAAGCATTTTTGATGCCTTGAGTGTTTCTTTACGTGTAACCGGCTCCAACGGTGTTGTATCGTCTTCAAGATCATCTTCAACACTATTTTCAAGGATGGTGTTTGCAATCTCTTCTATACTCTGGACCTCGGAACATGATTCATTTTCACCCGGATAATCTAAGAAGTTATTAACATCCATTTTATTACGATAACCTAGATCCTTAATCATCACCTCAAGTTCATGAATGTATTCTTCCGGAGTTGTATGTTCATTTAAATTGCTCGAAAGTTCATCTATGAAACGAATTTTGCAATGTTGAAAGCACCTTGCTATTGACTCTTGTTTTACATTTGTCGTCCACGTCGTGACTGCATAATTGATAGCATCCAAAACATTAATCTTTCCTGGATCAGATTGTCCCAACTCATAACATTCTAATAACCCACGATAAAATCTCCTGCGATAGTGCATCTTGAAAGCTCTTATAATTCCTGCATCACAAGGTTGGATTTTTGATGTCATGTTAGGTGGCAAGAAGTACAACTCAATATTTTGTAGTCCTTCAATATTTTTTGGATGTGCTGGACAGTTATCTACCACAAACAAAATTCTTCTGCCTTGCATTTGGCTATCAAACCAACGAATGTATTCATCAAAAAGTACACTAGTCATCCAAGCTCTTTTGTTTGCACGATAATGACAATTCAAGCTGCCCATGTTAACATTCTTGAAGCACCGTGGCTTTGCATACTTTCCAATAATCCATAAAGGAATTTTTTCAGAGCCATCTTCATTGCAACATATAACAACCGTGAGCCTTTCTTTGTCTTGTTTTCTTCCTTCAAGTTGTTTCGTAGCAAGAGAGTGATCAGCTTGTAACCTGTAAAACAAACCAGTTTCGTCCATGTTAAAAATATCTTTCGTAGGGAACTGGTTTATTTTTTCCCTTATGGACTCCAGTTTCTTCTCCATGTCCTATACATCAACAGAACCACTTTCTCCAAAGCGACGAAATGACTTAATACCATGTCTTAACTTGAATTTCTCAAGCCAACCTTGAGAAAAAGTGTGCTCCTGATCTTGTTGAGGGTATAAAATTTTCATGGTCTCTTTTGCCTTCTCTAAAATTAGCTCTCCTGTCATATTAACACGATCTTGGTACTGGAGAAACCATTCATAGAGAACCTTCTCCATATCTGGATATTTTGCTGGTTTATGTCGCTTAATATCTTTTCTTTTCTCCAAGTAATTAGCTGCAAGATAGTCTGCTGACCTTTTCAGTGTATTTGATATTGTACCTTGACTAACTTTTAGATGAAACTTATTCTCGAGCCACAACTGGAGATCTTTTTGAGTGCATGATGAATTTTCTCTTTTATATTCACATAATGCTTTTCTTGCTTCATCTGTCATTGTTGATTTTGTGACACCTTTTAGATGAGAAGCCATTGTTTTGTTAGTATAATTTTTCCCCCAATCTAGTATATACAGTATATATAATATATTTTATGACTACACATACATTGAATACTTTCTATGTAAAATACAATGAATTAAATTAATTCATGTACTTTGAATTTTCCTAATATACATTGAATATTTTCTATGTAAAATACAATGAATTTAACTTATACACTACATGGACTTTGAATCTAATATATTGTACATTACATTGACTTTCTAAATTCATATACATTGAATTAATTGAATTAAGTATAAAATATAAATTGTACAATTCATTTTATTTAAATTTATGTGAATAAAAATTTAATCAAAAGTTAATTTTGTTTGCTACCGAAAATTCTCTATAAATTAATAATTATTAATTTATCGATTAATTAATACCTCTCTAAATTAATAGAATTCTCCGGTCCCAACTATATTAATTTATAGAGGTTTTACTGTATATTCTCAGTTTCTCAATCTTGGAAAGAGTTTCCAAAATTATATCCTATATATAATTGGCACAAGAGAGTTAATTTGGCATGATTTGGTCGTCAGGGGTACAATAATAATTTTAAAAATAGTATTATCAAGTAAAAATAGATACATGTCCGACTCCTCACAACTACAAATATTAACATATTATAACCTATAATATTCTAGTATAAAGGAGTTAACTTGATTTGGTTAGCACTAATTTAATCATGCGGCTAAAATAATAATTTCAAAAATATAAAACATAACGTAAATATAATATCACAAGCAATAGCAAAATGACCAAACTACATAACATATCATTCGATGAATTGAATAAAATTTAAATAAATGTAGAACTAAATTTTAAGGAAAAGATAATTTATAAATCATCCCGTACATCGAACATGTATGAAACTAGTTTGTAATAAAACAACTAAAGGAGTGAGTATGGATATAACTCCGTACCTTCCTATTCACATCTTTATTTTGATTTTCTACTAGACTAATATTTGACTAGACATTAAAAATTATTCATTTGTTATTTAAAAAAAATTAAAAGTTACATATTTTCTTATAAATAATCATAAAATTTATTAAAATATTAAAATCCAGCCGTAACAAATTTCTGAACTGTTAATTACAATCTGATTATAAAATAAAAATAAACTTAAATAAATAGCCGTTTTATTTCAAATTGCTTAACACATAAAATGAAGTTTTTTAAACTAAAAAGAATTGTAATTATATCTCGAGAAATCCAACCTAGTTAAACTAGTATTATCACAATTAACCTTCACCTATAAACAATCTATAGCCAATGTTCGAACAATTTTTTTATTATGAAATATGAGCTCTTGCGATATCCACCACGGTCCCAAAGTCAACGCGAGTTTTACGGATATCCCAAAATACCATAGAAATTCTTGTTAAAAAAGAATTACCGAATTTCTTAACCAGACACACACAAACACATCAAACATACACAAACACATCAACACATAACACGCTAATATCCCAAAAGATGGGCACGACTAACAACCTTAATGACAAGATACTTAATAAGATCTCATCCAAAAATGATTAAATCTCAATTTTATTAAAAAAATTGATAAATATAAGAAAATATGAGAGAGCAAATAAAATAGACTAAATGTAATTTGTAATCATATATCTTTCTTTTATTTCTTTAAATATATCATATATAAAAAATCTAGTCAAACAAAAATCAATTCAACAATTCAAAAGTCAAAATGTACATTTATTGTGGGACGGAGGTAGTATATTAAAAAAAATGCACACTTTATTTTGATAGAAACTATATATGAGTAACTTGTAACAAGGACCGTTCAATTAATTTTTTTTGCACAATCCTTATAACTGTATCTTGGTCGTTTTTCTCTATTAATTTTTTTCCAACATAGGATTTTCACATACACACTATGGAAATTAAAACTTTCCAAGTATACGATTTTTTCAGTTTACTCAATTTATTTTTTCTTTTAAATTTTTTCAAAAATTTGGGTACTATTGATTTTAAAATTTTGCTAAACTCGTTTTTTTGCTAAATTGATAATATGGTGAGAAACAAAAAATATACTACAAACAAAGAACCTACTATCTAAAACAAATGTAACAAAAGAACAATGCTAAAAGTAACTCTAAAAATAAAGTACGTAACTTACAAAGCACCTCAAAAGCTAACTGTTAACGACAAAAACAAAAAATTAAACAACAAATCATACTCACAAAATTAAACACACAGAATTGAATTGTCATACTCACAGTACTCATTGCACAAAATGAGGTGCAGGGTACACAAATGCTACTGCCATGAAAAATGAACTGTGAATCATTTGAAACAATTATGCCTACTCTTCTACTGCCGAATCCAAGGGAAAGAAAGTAATCTGCTTAAATAATTTAAGTTGTAAGTTGTGCAAAAACCAGAAGTTACGAAAAAGAAAAGAAATCACAATGACCCATCTCAAAGATTAGATAGTAGCATTTCAAGATGTCAGTTTTGCAAAACTATTTCAGCAAAGAGTCCTCAAAATTTTCAGCTAAGAGTCCTTAAAGAATTGTGATTTTCATTCATACATTTTCTTGATTCTAATAATCTAATCTTAAAGGGAAATACTTAATTCTAAAAAAAAACATAATCGCTTCTCAGTTTTTTCCAAAAACCAATAGGAGTATAAAAAATTCTCAGTTTTTCAGTTTTACCAAAAACTAATCAGGAATAACAAAAATCTCAACTAAACCAAACATAATCAATGTTCGCAAAACATACATAAATCACATATATTTAAAATCGACAACAGCCATATAACTTTAACCTCATAATGCTTTACTTTCAACATAATGTCTTTATACTGGGCAACCACATGAGTATAAACCAAAACTTTTAAATACACAGTGGCAAAGCAATTACCTTAAACAGATGCATTACGTTTCAGTTATCGATGTCCACCTGTGCTGAAAGCTGCCTCTGAAGCAACGGACGAAACCGGCATACCAAAGACATGCTTAGCCAAGTCAGAGAGTATTGGAAGCCTTGTTGAATTTGTCTTCCACCACATTAATATGTCAAACCTTCGCTTTTTATTTCTCTTTCGTCAGTCAAGTATATATCAAGTTCTGATTTTCCCATTCCCCCTATCCACAATCTTCCATACACTTCTCAAAATCATCATCCCATGTATTGTCCGGCTGCTTTGGTTATGAACTACAAGAACAATCACCATTCCCTTTAAGGTTCTTATAGTGGTCAAAAAGTTCTTGTAATGACCTTGTCACACATCATAAAACTTTTGGTAGACCCCCTCCCATGTATCTTTCCGAAGAAAAATTCTATGTAAGTCATTTTATACCTAGGATCTAACATAACCGCCACATACAACAAAAAATTTGTACTGTCCATATTATCCCAATACTTATTGTATTTATCCCTCATCCTAATAGCCATGTCCCTCATTAACATATCATCACTTGAACACAACTTAACAATAGCCTCTTGAACCTTAACAAGCTCAACAAAAAATACATTTAAAGTGCAATACTTGGAACCCGATAATTTGAGTGTAACTTCATAAAAGATTTCTAAAAATTGAATGAAACGAATGACATTATCAAAATCAACAAAGAAAGGAGCACCTTCCATAATTTTCTTTTTCTTTTTGTTCGCACTATCACTCGCAACTCCAAGATTATCCACCTTAAAATGTGCTTCATAGTTAGGATCTTCGGTTATCATTCTAATAAAGGCCCCTTTATACCTCACGACAATATCTAACATGGTATATGTTGAATTCCATCTAGTGTCCATATTGAGGCACACCATCCTAGCTATCACATTTTATTTTCTCCCTTTCAACACATTTTCTAAATTTCAGGTTATAGAGGAATGATTGGATCTTTGCTGTATTTGACTGCTAGTAGACCAGACATTATGATTGCAACATGCCTGTGTGCAATATTTCAAGCCAATCCAAAAGAATCACATTTGATGGCTATGATGAGAATTTTAGATACTTGAAGGGGACTCCAAACTTGGGATTATGGTATCCTAAGGGAACAAGATTTGAAGCTGTTGGATACAAAGATGCAGATTTTACTGGATGCAGGGTTGACAAGAAGAGCACTAGTGAAAGTTGTCAATTCCTTGGATAAAGACATGTATCATGGTATAGCAAGAAATAACAATCTGTGTCAACTTCCACAACTGAGGCTGAATACATAGGTTCTGGAAGTTGTTGTGCTCAAGTGCTTTGGATTAGAAATCAACAAATGGACTATGACATATTGTTACACAAAATTCCAATTATGTGTGACAATACTAGTGCTATATCTATTATGACTAATCCAGTTAATCATTCTAGAACAAAGCATATTGGTACCATTTTATTAGAGAACATGCTGCAAATGGTACTATTGAGCTTATTTTGGTTCCAACAGAAAAATAATTAGATGATATTTTTACTAAACCTTTGGATGAAGCTACTTTCACTAGAATTGTAGGTGAAATTGGAATGCTAAATTCTTCATCCTAAAGGCAAGAACTCAGCTAATATGTTGCAGCAGATTGATTTGTAATAAATCAAAATTAATTTGAGTTAATTGGAAATCAACTGAAATATGAGTTATAAATATTTCAGAAATCTCTGTATATTTATTTTTCAAAATTCAAAATTTAGCTTGGAATTCTTCAATTCTGAGAAAACTGTCTAAATGTTAATTTACATCTTTAATATGTGAAATTAGCATAAGACAGAATCAAAAAGAACAAAATTATATAGAGAACTGAGTTCTTGATAAGTCTAACAAACTTCTCGACAAGTCATTTTGAGACTTCTCGAGTGAGTTCTCGATAAGTCACATTTCTGACTTCTCGACAAGAATTATTATGACTTCTCGATAAGTCATTGTAGAGATCTCGATAAGTCATTGTAGAGATCTCGATAAGTGATAATTCACATAGTTCTCCATAAGTCATTTTCTAGTTCTCGATAAGATTTAGGAAAGTTACATATTGATATATATATATATATCTATTTTCACATATGACTTCTCTATAAGCAAATCTCAACCATTTATTTTTACATCTCGATAAGTCATTTACCTTTTACTAAAAATACCCAGACTTCTCGACATACACCTCTTTACGCCTTCGAGATCGCTAAGTGACCAAATTTCTGCAAATCCAAACCGCTTTCTCTCATTTCAAACTCTTTCTCACTAATTTTTCTTATCCACTCATATTCAAACACTTTAAATGGCATCAAACACAGTTACACCTTTTATCCCAAAGGAGGGCACCAACTATCTTGCATTTACAGATGCAAACCAAGCTCCTGATAGCTTCAAGAGCTTTGTGAAGTTTCTTTTTGAAACATACTTTGCAGGCGCTCTAACTGCAAATCCAGTACTGTACTTGGATGTTCTTAGGAATTTCTGGAACATAGTTGTGATAAGGACAATGGTGCATGAGAACCAAGCTATGTTCATGGTGGTTAACTGCTCCATTAGAGGCCAATAGGTGGAGTTTTCTTAAAATGATGTGAATATGGCTTTGGAGATTCCTACTGACGACTTGGTGGTGGTGCCTACTCAAGAAGAATTGGCTGAATTCATGGACCTCATCAATTACAGTGAAAGGATTAACGTAGCTAGTCTAAACAAGAAGAATTTGAGGAAGAAATGGTCATTCCTGTTTGACTCTATTATGAGAGCTTTCACAGGCAGGAAGACATGATATGATAACATTTCAAGTGTAGTTCAGAAACTGGCATTCTCCATGGATCATAACAGATACATCAATATGGGGATACTGATTCTGCAGGAACTCAACACAAGGCTGACTATGCCTTTGTCTTCAAGAGGTAAGGAAACTTTCTTTACTAGTTTCATAATGTCTACTTTAAACCATAAATTCAAGACATTCATTTACTTAATGGTATAGATAAAACACAAATAGGCGACTATAAGCAAGTGTCCAAAATTTTATTTGGTTCAGTTACTACAAAGAATAAGGTAGCTGTAAGCCTTAGAATTACTCCATTTATGTTGGAGAGATTCATGAATTACCCTTACCCTATGCCTGGCATGAGGTCTACAATCACAACTAGTACAGTAAAGGCTCTTGTACCTTTGGAAGAACAAATACAGGAGGACCAATAGGGGCCTTCCCAAACTGAGACCTCTCCTTCTTTACCAATAGCAGCTAGGAAACCAACCACTTCATCCTCTAAAAAGGGTGAAGTGAGTAAAAAAAGAGAAAGCAGGAAACCCTAACTATTATCAATGAGAGTGGTGAGGATCAAATACAAAAAGAGTCCATCCTGGTCAAGAAACCAAAGAAGGAAAGGCAAACTGAGTTGACCACTCAAGCCACCTCTGCATCCTCCCAAAATGATGTAGTTGAAAAGAGGGAATCAAATAGACTCTAGGGGCATCCTCTCAACATTGCAACTCTATTAAAAAGAGCAATCTCCCTAGTGCACCCTGTAAAGAGTCTAAACCAACACTTGAACACATTCAAGTGTATGAAAGGAGAAATAAGGATGGCACACACACAAAGAGCACATCTTTTGAAGCTCTCTCTTCTATTCAGAGGAGCTGCCAACACTCAGTTCTAAAATCTCAAATTTGATATCTAAAATTTCTTCTTCATACAATGAGACACTTGAATCTAAGTGTTGCTAAAATTAAGTGTCATGATTCAAGAAACTATGATCACCACCCAAGAACCACATTTAGTTGGTGAGAGGCTACACTCTGGGGTAGACCTTGATGACACCAACACAAATACATGGGTTTCATCAATTTTTACTGAAGACCCTGTGATAGTCACTCAAGCACCTTCATGTGCTAAACAATCTTCACAGATTGATAGGTTTGAGGGTAGTACTCCTGAGGGAGAGCTATCTAAATCCTCTCCAATTCAGTTGGAGTTTTCTCATGTAGGGACAACTCCCTTCAAAACCCTAGCTGAAATTGCCTTAACAATTAAAGCTAGTTGTCTAATTGCCAATGAGCCTGTTATAGGGGAGGCAAGTAAAGCACATTCAAGTGTCATCTCTCTACAAGAAGAGAAAGGGTTTGGGGCCATGGTACATGACCGTAACCCGGTCAAATACCCTACACTTAAATTGGAGGTTCCCACAAGTGGTGAACAACACACTATCATAACCACTGTTCCAACCGTGAGTCAAACTATGGCATCTATCATAGGTACTGTTATTGGACCTCACTCATCTACCTCCGCTCAAACATGTATACCTTCTACATCAAACCCTTCCCAACAACCATCAGACCTTATCTCTCAGTGGCTTCAAGATGCCCAAGCTCAACCCATTACTATGAATGACCTCTTGGTTGATCAACTTTCTGGCCTTGCCAACATCACACAACAGCTTCTTACCACAGACATGTCAAATCAGGATTATCAAGCAATCTTGCTATTTTACAAAACAGATGTTGAAGAGAAGTAGCAAAAGATAGTGAATGAAGCTGAGCAGGATGGTGATGTGGATGTTTGGTTGGACATCAAGGAATCAGTTCAGTTTACATTTGGTACTTCTCTTCAGGATCTCAACAACCATTATCTACATTAATAAATCTCCAACTTCAATCTCTATAACAATAAGTTTCAACTTTACCAGCCTCAAATGACTCACTCACAGCTCAGGTTAATGCCCTCACTTCTCTAGTGCAGAGTCAATAAAATAACATTAGGACCTTGGTAGACTCCCATAAACATCTTCAAATGCAAAATTCAGTTTCTTTGGGAGCTATTATAGGTGCCTTAAATGTCCGTTTACCTGCTCTTTCTGAAGCTGTGAGGCCAAAAGTCCCAAATCTACTACCTCTGCTTGCCAACAAGACTAGGGGATATAGTGTTAGGAATCAGGGCATATAAACGCAGCGAAAAATCAAAATTTTTGAATCCCTAACTCAGGATCTATGTATAATGAACGGATGATTATGGAGAATTGGATCATGTACCTTAATAGAGATTTCCTTCTGAATATGATGAATGTTCTGATCTTGATAAACCACATCAACCCTCCTTGTGAAGATCTGCTCTCCAAAGATATCCACACGAACGTCCGATCGTCCAACGATCATCGGAGCCGGTACTAGCCGATATGGTTGCCTCCTTCTCTCTCTCTCTCCAGACTCTCTTAGATGTAGAGCTGCTAGGGTTTTTCTCTAAAAACGTGATGCAACTTCTAACTCTAAAATTATACATCTTAATGCATATATAGGGGAGAGAGAATTAGGGCCTAACTCTAAACCTAATGGGCTTCTAAAAAGACCCATTCTGTTTTGGATTTATATTATTAGTAAATTTGAATTCTAATATATTTACAATTAATCAGGTCTCACTTAATTAAGTTAATAATTAAATTTGAATAAATAATGATAAAATATTTAAATTCATAATTTAAATAATACTCCATTTAAACGTTCTTTGTGTGTGACCCTTTAGGTTATTATTACGTTGGCAATAATTTTATTTTCCAATAATAAAATTATAAACAATAAGTGGCATATAGTAATACACCATTGCTCGCAAGTAATAATAATAATTGGTGATTCAATTAAATCTTTCGTGAATAATATATAATGTAATATAATCCATTTAGCCTTATATTATAGATCAGACTCGAGGCATGCATTGTGTCATCCTTTGTAAACTTTTAATCCTTCTTTCCTTGATCAATGAGCAAACTATTAAACAAATCACTATTTAAGCACGACCATGCATTTTATAGTCTTACTCAATCAAGAGGCCAATTCCTTTAATAAAGGAGGGCTAAATCCTATCTAGATCATTCATATTTCTCATACGATTCATAATATACCCAATGACTACTTTTATGATTACCCGGTCAAGGATAACTTTCAATATTATCAAAGTATATTAATTCTCGTATAGAAATATAATGACTTTAGGTCTAAAGACCAATACATCATTATCACTGTGAGATTAACTTATGACACATTAAACATGTAGTATCTCACAATGGGTCAATCCAGCACCATGTATTTAATACATGTGCCTGTGTTTTGACTTTAGTATCACCATACCTATGATCAATGAGATATGATCATCAGTCAACAAACACAGTAGTCTTAACGTATTTATTATCGTCCCTTAAAAATAATACTTGACTAGGGACCTTTAGGAATAATAATACTATTCTCATAATCTCATTTCTAAGTCACGTACTTAGAGATATAGATTTACATATTATATTTCAAGGACATTTATTAATCTAACATTTTATCGCAGAAAATAAAGATACAATAAATTACTAAAGAATAATCCATAGAATCATAATTAATAATCCATATATTTTATAATATAAACATAATAGTATTGTCTCTAGGGCACAAACACTAACAGATAGAATCTAGGATTAAACAGTCCAAGGAAGCTGGTAAATCTTCACAATCTAAAGAGGTTGGAAAATTGACATCAACTTAAACTGGTCAAAGCTCTTCATAGATTCAAATATCTCAGGATGTTGGAAAAGACAGACTAATAAAGGCTACAGAAAGACCTTGTCAAGACAAGGAGTTCAATAAGCTGTTAACAGTCCTAAGGGTGTCTCTTCACAACAACTACATTACCTACAAAAGAGCCTTGGCCAACAATATAAACTTTCTAGAGAAAAGAATAGTTGCAAATGTAAATGACTGTGGTTTGGAAAAATGTCTACAAGTGTCTCTCTTAAATCTTCAAGCCATGAGAGCATCTGAGTTGGATATATTATTGAAAAAGTTAACCCTGTAATTCCAGAGGACACCCAACTGCTAAATGAACTCAAGAAAGCTCAGATAGCTGCTTTTTCTGAAGCTTATCACTGTCCAAGCAAAGGGTGGCCTACATCTGCTCACAGACCAAAAAGTGCAATTTCTTCACAGTTCCAAAAAATTATGTAAGAGGAAATTTGAGATTGATAATGACCATTGAAACTGATCTAAAGTCCAAGAAGAACAAGAAAATTGAAGATGAGGAGATGATCAGAATCTTGGGGAGATACCTTCAAAATGCTGAGACCATGTTGCCAACTATACAATACAACATAAAATATGACAAGGATGATGATGAGTAGAAGAAAGATGATCAAAAACCTTCTGGCTTAAATTCAAGTCAATCTACTAAGGCAACTAGCAGCAAAGTAGAAGACTAGAATAGAGATGACAAGAAGAAGGGAGATGAAATAAGAATGAAGACGAAAGAAGATGGTGAAGGAACCAAGAGAAATGTCCTACCAGTTCAAATCTCACAAAAGCAAACCTCTAAGCCTGCACACTCAAACACTCAACTACCTGTTCAAACAAAATGTAAATACTATAGTTAAAATACCAATCACCTCTAACCAAACCACCATAAAAAAATATCAAACCTACCTTCATTTAAGCCACCTATCAAAACTCATTTCAAAACTATTGGGAGAAAACCAAAGAAGCTGCAAGTTGAGGAGAGGGCTATCTAGAATTGCTTTAATCATACTGATTTTCTACCATTAAACTGGTGCTTCACAGATGATGAATACTTTCAACAATTAGCTGAAGAAATAGTCAAAGTTTGGATTGTATCATTAAGAGAAGTTAGAATCTACTATCAGGATGGCTCCTTCACTCTACTTGACAGAAATATAATGGACACATTTTCAACCACAAAAATTAAGAGGGTGATTAGCCTAATGAATGATAAGGATGTAAGTACAAGGGCATGAATGACTGTGTCGTGTTTATGGCTGAAAGTAAGAGATGAAAGAAGAGAAAAAGAAAAGGATGAAAAGGAAGAAATGGATAGGAGGTATGCAGAAGAAATTGCCATGTTTGAACAAAGATCAAATGAGCTCAAGGCAAAGGGGATGAGCAGAATTTTTAAGGTTGGACACTTTCTGAACATAAAGGCTGGCAGATTTTCAAGATTCAGAGTTGGTTACTTGAATGGTTATTCATTGGATGACTGGCTCAAGCTTCTGGAAGCTCTAAGAGGGACTGAAATCATAGAGGAACTTCAAGTGCTTTTAAATCTTACGGACATCATTAAAAAAGAGTCAGGCTATGAGAATTTTATGTAATGAATAGTACATCTTATTGCATGTTGTATAAACCCGTGTTTACTAATCTATAAAGTAAACACTGGTCCTTTGCTTTTTAAAGTAACAAAACAAATCTAGACTTTCTAGTACTCTTTCAAGATAAAAGCTGAGTTCTTTACTTACAAATAACCCAAAAATTTGTAGCAAGACATACTTAATTTTATTATAAAGTTAAGTGAGTTTTGAAAATACTATATTTATTGTGCATGCTTTAATAATTCTGTTAAACATAATATCTCTACAAATTAGACTGTTTTGTTCACCATTACCAAACAGTTTGAAAAAGCCTAAAAATCAAGAAAACACATACCCCCCCTCTGTGTTGCACTCAATATCTACCAATCGTGAATTCAATTTCCCGATCCGGAGGTAGTCCAGGTAATTTATCGGGAAATACATCCGAGAATTCTTTAACCACATGATTATCGTCAATCTTAAGGGGTTTTTTCTCAATATCCTTTACATGAGCCAAATAGGCTTCACATCCGTGTCATAATAATCTCCTTGTCTGAATCTCTATTAGAAATTTCCTGTCTTGCTTCTTCCCTTTAAATATCACCTTAGTTCCATCCTTGGACCTCAATTTTACTTTCTTGCTTCTACATTCGATCTGCGTATCTTGGTTCTCTAACCAATCCATTCCGAGTATGATGTCGAATTTTCCTAACTTAAACGGCATTAAGTCAGCATAAAGTGCCGACCTTCGATAATAATATCGCAATTAGGACAAATCCTAGTGGCAGTAACTCTTTCCTGATTTTCTATTTCGATAACCAAACTAGATTCTAAATGGTAAGCAACACACTTTAATCTATCAATGACATTTTCAGAGATAAAAGATCTAGTAGCTCCGGAATACATTAACACTTTAACTTCTACTGTATTTATAGCACGCATACCTGCTACCACATCCGTATCTTGCACTGCATCTTTTATTATCATATTGAATGTTCGTGCCCTTGGCTGAACTGATTGTGCTGGTGGAGACGGTGGTCCAGCAATCCTAAGAACATTGGCTTTCTGAATAAATTATTTACAATTCCTTGCCATATGGCCAACCTTTCCGCACTTGAAACAAGTCATCTCCGGTTTTCCCACAACACTCGTGCATTCCGATGAGTAATGATCATTCTGGTCGTACTTAAAATAAGTTACATTGAGCTTGTTATACTTTCTAAGATGTTTCTTTTCACAGACTTTGCATTCCGATATTGAAGGCCTCGACAAGTCAAAACACTTATAGAGAACTCAGAGATATCGATAAGCCATTATACTTATCGAGATGTCAGTTCTCTATACAACAAACTGGAGGTCTCGATATGAACCTCAAGTACAAAATACAGACAAGTTAAAGATTCAAGATTATCAATCAACAAACGATCTAATCACTTAGATTAAAAAGTCTACAAAAGCATCTTGAAGAGTGCAAGATCAAGGGCCAAGATTAACTAACAAAGGAAGATCACAGACCCACAAGATTTGCAAGGATTCACCAAGCCAGAATATGAAAGATTTAGAGATAACTTAAAGTAGGGTTTAGTACATCTTATTGCATGTTATATAAACCCGTGTTTACTAATCTATAAAGTAAACACTGGTCCTTTGTTTTTAAAAGTAACAAAACAGATCTAGACTTTCTAGTACTCTTTCAAGATAAAAGCTGAGTTCTTTACTTACAAATAACCCAGAAATTTGTAGCAAGACATACTTAATTTTATTATAAAGTTAAGTGAGTTTTGAAAATACTATATTTGTTGTGCATGCTTTAATAATTCTGTTAAACACAATATCTCTACAAATTAGACTGCTTTGTTCACCATTACCAAACAGTTTGAAAAAGCCTAAAAATCAAGAAAACACATTCACCCCCCTCTGTGTTGTACTCAATATCTACCAATCGTGAATTCAATTTCCCGATCCGGAGGTAGTCCATGTAATTTATCGGGAAATACATCCGAGAATTCTTTAACCACATGAATATCGTCAATCTTAAGGGGTTTTTTCTCAATATCCTTTACATGAGCCAAATAGGCTTCACATCCGTGTCATAATAATCTCCTTGTCTGAATCTCCGTTAGAAATTTCCTGTCTTCCTTCTTCCCTTTAAATATCACCTTTGTTCCATCCTCGGACCTCAATTTTACTTTCTTGCTTCTATATTCGATTTGCGCATCTTGGTTCTCTAACCAATCCATTCCGAGTATGATGTCGAATTTTCCTAACTTAAATGGCATTAAGTCAGCATAAAAGTGCCGACCTTCTATAATAATATCGCAATTAGGACAAATCCTAGTGGCAGTAACTCTTTCCTGATTTTCTATTTCGATAACCAAACTAGATTTTAAATGGTACGCAACACACTTTAATCTATCAATGACATTTTTAGAGATAAAAGATCTAGTAGCTCCGGAATCCATTAACACTTTAACTTCTACTGTATTTATAGCACGCATACCTGATACCACATCCGTATCTTACACTGCATCTTTTATTATCATATTGAATTTTCGTGCCCTTGGCTGAACTGATTGTGCTGGTGGAGACGGTGGTCCAGCAATCCTAAGAACATTGGCTTTCTGAATAGATTATTTACAATTCCTTGCCATATGGCCAACCTTTCCGCACTTGAAACAAGTCATCTCCGGTTTCCCCACAACACTCGTGCATTCCGATGAGTAATGATCATTCTGGTCGTACTTAAAATAAGTCACATTGAGCTTGTTATACTTTCTAAGATGTTTCTTTTCACAGACTTTGCATTCCGATATTGAAGTCCTACTATCCCTCGTTGATTGTCCAGCTTTCTGAAAATGATACTTTTGATTCCCATTTCCAGGATTAAACTTCTGGAATTTATGATTGGCATTTCTAACATTCTTCCCAAACTTTCCCTTAAACTTAGAGCTTCCTTGATCTTGTTCTGAATCCTCAAACTTCCTTTTCTTTTCTTCATTTTCCCTTTTAGTTGCTTCTCTTTCTCCTTCCACAATCATTGCTTGCTGTACCGTAGCAACATACATTCTTATCTCAAGAAGAGCCACTTGATTCCGAATCCATGACTTAAGTCATTGTTGAAATATTTTAGCTTTCTTACCTTCTATATTCACGTATTCTGGCACAAATCTTGCTAATTCTGAAAAATTCACCTCATACTCCGCCACAGTCATATTCTCCTGCTTCAAATATAGAAATATCATCTCCAATTGATCTTGCATATAACTTGGTAAATACTTCTCCAAAAATAATTCTATAAACTTCTGCCAAAAGATAGTTTCTTCTTGCAATGCTTTGGTAGATTCCCACTAGTAGCTAGCCTCATCCTTCAAGTAGTAACTTGCACATTTCGTCTTCTTCTCGTCCTTGACCTCAGCTAGTTCAAAAGTTTTCTCCATTTCTCTTAACCAGGACTTTGCTTTAATCGGATCGGGCAATCCGACAAATTATGGGGATGAACGGATTGGAAAAGTTTGAAATTTCCGATTCTTGAGGCTGGAGATTGTTGTAAGAGTTTAAGAGGTCGGTTCATCACATGGGTGTCTTGGTTTCATTCTTAGTTTTGAGTTTGCATTTTTTCTTCAGGGTTATTTGGTGAAGTGGCCATATTTATAATCCTGATGAGTAATTATTTAGCAATACGATAGCATGGCATATATATCAATAATAATTCTTTAAGAATAGCAGGTTATAACACTTTTTAAGTATTACCGATTTGCACATGCAATCCTATTACTACATAATTCTCTCACCGGTTAGGGTTCTCACATGACAAGAGATCGGTTATCACAAAAGTGTTAAACAAGAATGCTAGGTAAACATGTTATGGAAATAGTTTATAAATTTCAAGAACCATAATAAGGAATAAAGGTACGTAGATAAATAGCTCAGTACAACAAGTTCTATAATCAAAGTACAATAACAAAGCAGGGTGAAATAGAGGATAAGCTGAAAAATATCCCCCTATCTACCTCTAGCTTCCACCTAACTACTAACGATACATCTGACACTAAAATAGATCACAATACAACATAAGGGAAACCCGACATCTGACCAAGCATCCCAAGCCTACCGTCGATGAAAAATAATAATAACATAATATGGGCTTTACCAGATGTCCCGTCTGAACTCACAACCATGACTAAATATGATGGTCGAGGACCTCCCTCAACAACGATAACATCCTTCGTAACAACTTATGAGCTCTGCAGACCTCGGCATCAGCATTACTACAAGAATGATCCTAAGTCTACACATCTTTGTGCTTAACTACCATGGTTAGATCAACACAAATATATGAGCAAAAAGGCTCAGCAAGTATCTTTATATAATAAATTCATGACGCAACTATTCTGAATTGATATAATTTTCCCAGACTTTTCCATAACAATTTTAGGCTTCTCAATATATGATTTTTTTATAACTTCACTACTATTGGGAGAAATTCTTAATAACATGAATTTTGAGGTTGCTGGAATCACGGAGCAATATATGTTGATTTGAAATTAATTTCACGAAGAACACTGGACGAAACTTGATGGATCTTGTAGCTGGTCTCGTTTGATGATTCGTAGAATGCCAGATGTACATATTATTTCAAACTATCGATCATCCTTAATTAAGTGTCCTACATACTCTTTTATAGGGGTTTAAGCCACACGTAATTCTTAGATGACAGGTTATCCAGATGGGATTGGGTTTGGTTCAGTCCATCCGGGTTCATTGACTGTGGGGTCATCACCTGTATTTTCTATGACCCAAGATTAATTAGGCTGGATGTCATGTAGTTAGGAAAATATATCTCATTGGTGAAGCACGAGAACACCTGTAGGCCTCACATGCGACCCCTTAGAGTCTGGTCATGTAATGTAGCCTTTTGGAGAGCATGGCCTCGCATACGACCCATTAGAGTCTGGTCATGCGATGTGTTATTTAGAGAGTATGTACGATCACGGGAGACCTGCCCACACATAATGATCCTTCCCCATGCGACTCCTTGAGGCCCGATCATGGGTCTTCAAGTCAAATAAAGAAATTTTTTATAAGTTGATAGCGAAGCATCTCCTTTTAGGGCTAGCCTTACTTGTCTTCAGTCCTTGTATTGTAATAGTGATTGTTTTCATGTGATGTGATTCTAGAAATATGTAAGTAATGCTGACGTCGAAGAGGTCCATCTAAGTGTGATATAGTGTTGTAAGGACTCTATGATGTGCCTCCATGGGATCATGTAGTCATTGTTGTAATTATTGAAGGGTTTTTAGCACATAAACGCAGCGAAAACGTAAATTTAATCTTAAAAAAAAACCGAAACCCTCCGCAGGATCCATGCGAAAATAATATTTAATTCGTAGTTCAGTATGTTTACCTTAAGAAGCTTTACG
Source organism: Apium graveolens (assembly GCF_009905375.1). Lineage (NCBI taxonomy): Eukaryota > Viridiplantae > Streptophyta > Magnoliopsida > Apiales > Apiaceae > Apium > Apium graveolens. The sequence goes on along the minus strand of NC_133652.1, from coordinate 292,404,935 downwards.
TTAATGGAAAGATGGAGGTCTTTAATAGCGATCCAAGAACGATGAACGGAGATCCTTAGCAGCTGCTCCTCAAGGGTGAAGCACTCCACGGGTATCCACCAAGAAAACGATGTAACGAAGGAGGAAGAGATGGAGGGAATTAGGGTTTTGTAAATCTTTTTGGTTGAGGCAAAAATAGGGTTTATAATAGTATATTTATAGGCAAAATTTTCAGCTAAAAATTTTCCCATAAAATATTATTATTATTAACCCTTTATTATTCTCACTAATAATTAAAACACCTTTTAATTATTAATCCTTTTTCTAAACTCTTTAGAAATAATTCTCTCACTTGATTTAATTTCCAAAAATTAAATTTTTAATTAATAATATTAAGAACCTTTTCTTAATTAATTTATAATCAATTAAATCTCATTTAATCAATTATTAAATTTGCCAATTAATTATTTATTTCATAAATAAATAATTATCAGCAATTATTAATTAATTCCTTCACCATTAAATCATTCTCTTTTATGGTGTGACCTTGTAGGTTCAATATTAAGCCGGTAGTAGAAATAAATAATAATTAAACTATTTTATCATTATTTATATAAATTCTCTAATTCATTAAATATGATTAATTAATTAATCATATTTATTCTACATCGTGAGGGATACTTCTCAGCATATCGCGACTATCCGGATAATACGAATTCACTGCTTAGAATACCAAGAATCTATTCAGTGAGTAGTTATCGTACAATTAATTCCTTCTACCCTGCAATGTCATGATTAAATACAAGGCATGGAACTTGTGTCAAGCCTATCTTATTTAATCACTTGCTTTTCCATTCACTATGCTTAGTTCTATTTAATGTAAATTAGAAACTCCTTTCTAATTTCATTCACTCTGGCCAGCGATTCCTGAACTAACATAAGTGGATCAGCATTGAACATTCTCTTCCTACACTGGAAGGGGTTGATCCTTTATTGATCATACACTATCTTCGTGTACAAATTCCTATACCCAGTAGAGCCCTTATAATAATCCCTTGAGACTAAGAACTAAACCAAAGCATAGTTCAGTGTACACAAGATGACTATGATGACCTCAAGTCTAAGGATACTTGTACAACTATCACTATGTGAACAACTGCTGACACGTGAGTGAACTTCATCAGTTGTTCAGCTGTGTGATTCATGTTCAGTGAACTTATTCTATAATAAGCACCTACATACCAGCTATAGTGTCACCACACAAATGTCTATGAGAACAGACATCCTTCATAATGAAGCAAGCATAGTATGTACCGATCTTTGCTAGATTATTAATTACCAGTTAGTAATCCTATGACCAGGAACTATTTAAGTTTAGAGTTATCATCTTTTAGGTCTCATTATTATGATCTCATCACAATCCATAAAAAGCTTTACTCTAAACTGTGGTATATCTTATTTAAACATTTAAATAGATAGAGCCCGCAATAAAAACAAAACAAGCCTTTTATTAATATCAATGAAATCAAAACAGATTACATAAAAGTTATTCCTAAATCCTCATACATGATTGGCCTTAAGACATATCTCTTTCAATCTCCCACTTATACTAAAGCCAATCACTCTGGTATCTAATACCCATCTTGTCTTTATGACGATCAAAGTGACTTTGAGAAAGTGGCTTTGTGAGTGGGTCTGCTACATTGTTATATGTGTCAACACTCTCGACGTTGACATCTCCTCTTTCAACAATCTGAATTGCACCACCATTCAGAGTAAACACGTACCCTAACATGGATTTGCTATCACTTTCTGATTGAAAACTAGAGTCAGTATAACCCTCTATTTTCAACTAAGATTCACCACCAAAAATAAGAAAAATGTCCTGAGTCCTTCGCAAGTACTTAAGGATATTTTTCACTGTTTTCCAGTGGTCTTCACCTGGATTGGACTGATATCTGCTCGTCACACTAATTGAATAAGCAACATCAGGCCTTGTACACAACATCGCGTACATGATAGATCCTATTGCTGAAGCATAAGGAATCTTACTCATACGCTCTCTTTCCTCAAGTGTCTTAGGAGACATTTTTTTCAGAAAGGGATACTCCATGGCTCATCGGTATGAGACCTCTTTTGGAGTTTTCCATGCTAAACCTTTTAAGCACTTTCTGGATGTATGTACCCTGGGTAAGACCTATCATTCTTCTAGATCTATCTCTATAGATCTTCATACCGAGAATATAGGATGCTTCTCCCAAGTCCTTCATGGTGAAGTTCTTTGATAGCCATACTTTGACTGATTGTAGCATCGGTATATCATTTCCTATAAGAAGTATGTCATCCATATACAATACAAGAAATATTACCGCGCTCCCACTAACCTTCTTGTAGACACATTGGTTCATCTATGTTTTTGATAAAAACCAAACTCTTTGATTGTCTCATCAAAACGGATGTTCCATCTACGAGAAGCTTGCCTTAAACCACATATGGTTCACAGCAGCTTACACACTAGGTGTTCATTTCTCTTGGAAAGAAAACCCTCTGGCTGTGTCATATACACTTCCTCCTTAAGTTCCCCATTGAGGAAGGCCGCTTTCACGTCCATTTGCCAGATCTCATAGTCGTAGTAAGCAGCAATCGTAAGCAAAATCCGAATTGATTTTAACAGGGCTACAGGCGAAAAAGTTTCATCAAAGTCAATCCCTTGCTTTTGTTTGAATCCTTTTGCCACGAGCCTGGCCTTATAGGTCTCCACCTGGCCATCTGCTCCAATATTTATTTTGTATACCCACTTGCACCCAATAGGCTTAACACCTTCAGGCGCCTCAACCAGAGTCCATACTGGGTTGGTATACATAGATTCCATTTCGGATTTTATGGCACTATGCCATTTCTCTGAGTCAACACTACTCGTAGCCTCATTATAGGTCACAGGGTTGTCATCATCTATGATTGACAACTCATTGTCATTCTCAATGACAAGGCCATAATACTTCTCAGGTTGGCGAGACACTCTCCCTGTCCTACGAATGGGCTGTTCCACAGAAGGTTGTTCAGTCTGAACAGGTGTTTCCACTTGATCCGTAGTAGTTTGTGCTTCTTGAACTTCATCAAGTTCAATTTTGCTCCCACTAGTTTCCTTCAAGGATAAACTCCTTTTCCAAGAAGGTAGCATGTCTGGAGACAAACACCCGATGATCGGTGTAAAAGTAATACCCCAAAGTCTCTTTAGGATATCCCACAAAATTACATTTTACGGATCGAGATTCCAGCTTATCTGGGTCAACTTTCTTGACATAAGCTGGACATCCCCAAATATTAACGTGTTTAAGACTCAGTTTCCTTTCTTTCCATATCTCATATGGTGTTTGAGGAACAGATTTGGAAGACACCTTATTCAGTAAATATGCTGAGGTTTCCAATCCATAACCCCATAGAAATACTGGAAGATTCGTATAGCTCATCATGGACCGAACCATGTCTAACAAAGTTCGTTTTCTCCTTTCAGATACCCCATTTAACTGTGGAGTATATGGAAGAGTCCACTGGGAGACTATACCATTTTCTTTGAGATAATCTAGAAACTCTCTATTCAAGTATTCACCATCTCGATCTGATCGAAGAGTTATAATACTGTGTTTGGTTTGTTTCTCCACTTCATGTTTATATTCTTTGAACTTTTCAAAGGCTTCAGACTTGTGTTTCATGAAATAAACATATCCGAATCTAGATCTATCATCTATGAAAGTAATGAAGTACGAAAATCCATCCATGGCTTGCGTAGACATTGGTCCACATACATCTGTGTGTACCAATCCTAGCAAATCTGCAGCCCTCTCTCCATGCCCACTAAATGGAGATTTGGTCATTTTACCCAATAGACAAGACTCGCATGTTGGATATGATTCAAAATCAAAGGGGTCAAGTAACCCTTCCTTATGCAATGTCCGCAGTCTATTTTCACTAATATGACCTAGCCTACAGTGCCATAAATAGGTCAGATTTTCATCATCTCGTTTTCTTTTTTTAGTTTATTCAATCTGAAGTAAATCATGCTCTACATCACATACATACAGACCATTATTTAAAATGCCACGTCCAAAAAGAACATTATCTCTCAGGATAGAACATTCATTATTCTTAATAATAAATGAAAAACCATCCACATCCAACATAGGAATAAAAAAATATTCCTCACAATAGAGGGACCGTAATAACAATTATTCAAAATAATAGTCTTGCCCGTAGGCATATGTAAACTAAATGATCCTACAGATATGGCCGCAACCCTTTGCTCCATTGCCCATACGTAGAATTACCACATCTTTTTTAAGAGTCCTACTTCCCTTTAGTCCTTGCAACGAAATTGCAAATATGAGAACCACAGGCGGTATCTAATACCCAAGTAGAAATTTGACCTAGTGACATATTAACTTCGATCATGCACATGCCTGAATCAGAAGCGGTAGTCTTACTACCCTTCTTCTTCAATTCTGCAAGGTAAACGTTGCAGTTCCTCTTCCAGTGCCCCAACTTGTTACAGTGAAAACGAAATAGCTAAATTAGGACCAGTCAACTTGTGAGCATCTAGTATGCTCCGGAGTGATAGTGTAGAAGACATGACGAATATAGTAAATCTGTAAATGATAAACACATAACAACACTTAGAAAATATTCAATTTCATTTCAAAATACTATATGATTCGGGTCTTTATTCATAAGTGTCTCCCACTAGTTTATCTAATTTTTTCAACCCCCTAAGTGAAAATTAAGCATTCATAATGCCAGTGGGAATAGGGATCCTACATCCCATCACACAACCTCGGCTGTGGCACGAAACGTCATGTGATGTTCAATAGGCAGACAACTCTTGTCAATTATATCTTATGTTATTCCCTAATATAAGTTTAGCCTCTTGAATAATTGAGTCACGGCTGTGGCACGACAAACTCAATATTCTAAGTCAAGTCTAACCCAACATTTCGTACAATTGAATCAGTCTCCAACGGCCCACGGACTGTAGCACGTACTGACCTTTAGATCTAATTCAATGTACACATCTCTATGTAATAGACAAGTATTTCTTATTTCAAAATCAAAGCCCTCGGCTGTAGCACGAAACGACAATGATTTAAAAATAAGAACCACTTTCTACCATGTTGGAAGGCTATGACCGACACAAGCCCGTTGTGTCATTGGCCAATTACTACTTGATATTATTTAATTTAGAGGGATTATATTACGTTACAATCATAATCATATTATAAAGAGATTCTTCCTTTTAAATTAAATATTTCAAATCAATAATCGATAATCAGATGATTCCCAGATCGGGTGGAGCATTGTCAAGAGGCGTCACTTAATAACCCTTTCTTACAGATAGAAATCTGTTGTTGACAGAATCATCCTTTCTCTCAATATTGAAAATTCATATTCAATTACGTGTTTCATAAACACAAGAATCTCATGATCATATTCATAATATTTATTGTTAAGGCAAGAAACGATTCCTATTCTAGATTTTCTAGAGCACGCCTTATATTGATTTAAGTTCACCTAAATCTATCATCGCATGGTAAACATAGGCATATATCTCATATATAAAATTAAATAAAAAAGTAAATGTAAAGTGCAATAAAGTAAATGTGTTTGGTTAGGCCCCATCCTATGTGATCTTTATCAAGTTCATGATAAAGATCAAGGTCGATCTAATATGGTGATGAAAATAAATACAACTACTTATTACATAAGTCTTCTTCTTTGTTTAGACTTCTTATATGCCTCATCTTCTTCTTTGTATCACCTCCATTAGATAGCCTTCTTGAGTCTTCAATTACATTACATAATTGAAAGCAAAACTAATCCAATGAACTTACAAGAATAACTCGAGTTACATTCGAGATTTATGATTACAAAGATTGGCGACATGCAAGTCGTATTTAAAACCAAAACCAAAACCATTACACTAAGGTCGAAAGGCCATAACCATCCACCATGCTCATACAACACATAAAAGCATGTTAAAATACATAATCTGATCTTAACATATCATATTATCCATGATCTAATCATAAAAAGAAAATATGACAAAAATTAGAAAAATCAGAATCAAATCAGAAAAACAAGAATCACTGTTTACGGGAAGTAAACGACGTCAAACGCCTTACAGATGAGTCGTTGATAACTTTAGCTATCAGTTTTGTTCAGACCGTTTACCTATGGAATAGGGTATTCGTTTGTGTAAATCGGACACCAGACCCAGATTTCAGCAAGTCCGTAGCATCCAATTCAGAATCCGTATCTAATATGATTCTCATAATTAGAACAAACATAAATCATGTATATATCAGTATATATACAGATTACATAATCATCTTATGATTATAGAACTCACATGAATATCATATATTCAAAACCATACATATATAAGCATATTATATCAACATCAAATCATGGCGAATCACGTACATGCTCATATATCGAAAACAGTTAAACACATAAACAAATTTAAAACTTTTCGCAAGTAGCTCTGATGCCATTGAAGGGTTTTTAGCACATATACGCAGCGAAAACGTAAATTTAATCTTAAAAAAAACCGAAACCCTCCGCAGGATCCATGCGAAAAATAATATTTAATTTATAGTTCAGTATGTTTACCTTAAGAAGCTTTACGTTAATGGAAAGATGGAGGTCTTTAATAGCGATCCAAGAACGATGAACGGAGATCCTTAGCAGCTGCTCCTCAAGTGTGAAGCACTCCACCCATATCCACCAAGAAAACGATGTAACGAAGGAGGAGGAGATGGAGAGAATTAGGGTTTTGTAAATCTTTTTGGTTGAGGAAAAAATAGGGTTTATAATAGTATATTTATAGGCAAAATTTTCAGCTGAAAATTTTCCCATAAAATATTATTATTATTAACCCTTTATTATTCTCACTAATAATTACAACACCTTTTAATTATTAATTCTTTTTCTAAACTCTTTAGAAATAATTCTCTCAATTGATTTAATTTCCAAAAATTAAATTCTTAATTAATAATATTAAGAACCTTTTCTTAATTAATTTATAATCAATTAAATCTCATTTAATCAATTATTATATTTACCAATTAATTATTTATTTCATAAATAAATAATTATCAGCAATTATTAATTAATTCCTTCACCATTAAATCATTCTCTTTTATGGTGTGACCCTGTAGGTTCAATATTAAGCCGATAGTAGAAATAAATAATAATAAAACTATTTTATCATTATTTATATAAATTCTCTAATTCATTAAATATGATTAATTAATTAATCATATTTATTCTACATCGTGAGGGATACTTCTCAGCATATCGCGACTATCCGGATAATACGAATTCATTGCTTAGAATACCAAGAACCTATTCAGTGAGTAGTTACCGTACAATTAATTCCTTCTACCCTGCAATGTCAAGATTAAATACAAGGTATGGAACTTCTGTCAAGCCTATCTTATTTAATCACTTGCTTACCCATTCACTATGCTTAGTTCTATTTAATGTAAATTAGAAACTCCTTTCTAATTTCATTCACTCTGGCCAGAGATTCCTGAACTAACATAAGTGGATCAGCATTGAACATTCTCTTCCTACACTGGAAGGGGTAGATCCTTTATTGATCATACATTATCTTCGTGTACAAATTCCTATACCCAGTAGAGCCCTTATAATTGTCCCTTGAGACTAAGAACTAAACCAAAGCATAGTTCAGTGTACACAAGATGACTATGATGACCTCAAGTCTAAGGATACTTGTACAACTATCACTATATGAACAACTGCTGACACGTGAGTGAATTCCATCAGTTGTTCAGCTGTGTGAGTCATGTTCAGTGAACTTATTCTATAATAAGCACCTACATACTAGCTATAGTGTCACCACACAAATGTCTATGAGAACAGACATCCTTTATAATGAAGCAAGCATAGTATGAACCAATCTTTGCGGATTATTAATTACCGGTTAGTAATCCTACAACCAGGAACTATTTAAGTTTAGAGTTATCATCTTTTAGGTCTCATTATTATGATCTCATCACAATCCATAAAAAGCTTTACTCTAAACTGTGGTATATCTTATTTAAACATTTAGATAGATAGAGCCCGCAATAAAAACAAAACAAGCCTTTTATTAATATCAATAAAATCAAGACAGATTACATAAAAGTTATTCCTAAATCCTCATACATGATTGGACTTAGGACATATCTCTTTCAATTATATCTACTGTGCAGCTAGTAGGTGATTTTGTACTCCAACTGGTCTCTTAGAGCCTCTTCAAAATATGAAGATATTACTCTTTACTTGTTAATATGAGTGCAACACTTATTTCCTGATAATATGGGGACAGACTACCCGTCATGGTGATATGGTGGTAGGCCACCCTTTCTAGTTATATGAGGTTATGCGTGATATGAGGATATGACTCCCCTCTTGTTGAGAGGTGGACTTGATCACTGTCTCGTTGAGAGGTGGACAAGGCTTCCTTCCTAATGGAGAGGTGGACATGACTCCAGTATTGTTGAGAGGTTAACATGACTCCCTTCCCGATGGAGAGGTGGACAACACTCCCTTCCTATTGAGAGGTGGATAGGACCCCTTTCCTATTAGAGAGGCAGAAAAGATTCACCTCCTGGTAAGAGGAGAGCAAGACTCACTTCTTAGTAAGAGGTGGACATGACCCCCTTCCTGTTGGAGAGGCACCTCTTAGTAAGAGGTGGGCATGTGTCACCTCCTAGTTAGATGTGGACACATGTTATCTCCTAGTAAGAGATGAACATGACTATTCTCATTTACATATTTCCACGTGTCATCCAGTAAGGTCTTGGTAAATATGCGGTACACGTTCCTAGTTAATTTACAACTACAATAGATTCTCTATATTTTTGGACTTATTTATTTAAGCCCAATATTATTAAAAATTCTTCTAATGGGTCTTTTTAGAGCCCATGTCCTTATTTGGGCATAACAACTACCCCCCAATTCCATGTTGTCATTATGAATACAATGTTAATAAAAAAGTATTATTCCTCCTTAAAGCGACGTATAAAAAGGGTCAACTTACTACTCTGAATGGGAATCTAAACAGGAAGCCTCTACAAATGACCCCTAGGAACTTAAGAAGTGAACCTTTTTCGGGGGATCGCAACCAAATGATTGCTCAAACTGATTACCAAAGTAAAGGAAAGACTATAGCCTTCCTTCACTATCTTCTAATATAGTAGCTCAGACATAAGCCAATTTAAGGCTATTATGCATGATTGTCCTAAATTCTTGGTCTACATTTGATATTGTGGAGGATTATATTGTGATCATAGAGCTCAACTTTGGTGAGACTTTTTTCACATAAGCTCCACGTCGTAAAAAGATTCTATATTGGCTGATTCTAACTCTGAACTAGATTTTGGTTTGCATCAAGGACTTGAGGAGGGATCTCCACAAGGAAACCAAAAAGTTGAATGATTAGGAGAGGTCCTGTGTAGTTTAGGACCATAATTTTGATCTCTTTCATACTATCCTCGTATCACAAAATGATGGCTCTAAACTCAATATACGATGGTTGGATGGGCTCGCATCATTAAAGGCTGGCTATTAGAGAATAAAGTTTTATATATATACCTTGTACAATATATATCTTCTAAAAAGGATCTTTATAATTTTTTATAGCTCCTCTCGACCTCACATAGAGGACTCCTTCCATATATTCATGTCGCATGACGTTAGCATGAAGTCCTTGTATCATATGTACTAGCCTCGAGAGAATCGCGTCGCCTTGTGTTGGTATTCATAGATGTTACCTTATATTTTCTTCATATTTTTTTTGAATTTTTCAAAGTTCCTTAAAATAACTGATCGAGTCTTCAAATTCCTTGCTGACAGATTGACTTTAACACATGCATTGAGATTGATTCATAATGTATAGACTTACAAATTGAACCATCATCAATCACCAGCGGGGTCAAGAATCCTCATATTGCAAGATGTCAAGTTTGGGGCCTCATGTCGCTAGATGTTGGCATTGCCCTGTAATTTCTAATATCATGTCAGAGGAGGTGTTTCTGTAGTACCACTACCACCCAGTTCCTGGTTATCATTGTAGGTGTGACGAGGAACCATAATATTGTAGTGCTCTTTTTGTGCTATTTAAGTTAATACCGTATGTCAAACATTATCACAGCTCACATGATGCCTTCAACGCTACACCGGGGGCATAAGGACTCATCAACGCTACCCCGAGGGTAATTGCCACCAATGTCTTCATGTCATTTATTTTAATATAAGTTCCATCTTCTCAATCCACACACATCAATAATGATTTGTTGAAGCCTCCCTGGTGGAGAGCCTTGTCATAAATAATATAGAAGCTCGTTTATTACTTGATGTTTCATGTTTCCATCCTATTTTGAGGTAGATTCCCCATTTTGACATACTCCCGGATAAGGTCATCGATGTTGGCCCCGGGGTCGCTATCTCCATGGTGAATTCATTAGAGATGCTAGCCTTGAATTGAAATTCCTAGGGAAATAATTCCAACTAGTATGGCCTTTTTTTAAGTGCCCAACTTTGCCAATTCATTTGGCCCTTGATTCTAATCCACTGGGATGGGCTCCACCCTACCTTCATTGAAAAACTTGATGAGCATTTCACAACAAATTTGAGGAGTCACTAACATGAAGCTGTTGTAAAAATTGAGATCAACCACCTTCATCTCTAGATCTAGCTTGAGGATGTTGATAAGAGCCTCATCAACACAGCGAGCCCACTAGGGCACATTTTGCACGTTCTCGAGGGGTTCCAGTTCTCATTGGGTCGTTATGAGTGACTTAGAGTCATCCTTAGAATGAGGATGGAATTCAGGCATGAAGTTGGCCAATACTTTACCCTTCAAAGTGCTTTAAGGCTATTACGCCACATCAAAGTGCCATAATTCCATAATTTACTGGAGGGTGGTGGGACCTAGGTGTGCCTTAATTTTTGAGAAGCTTCTTTACACTCATGCCACATCAATGCTACCCCGGGTGTAAGACCTCATCAGCATTAAATTCAAGTCTTTATAATAGTCCAAATGCGATGGGTTCCCCATATCTTCTTCTAAATCCAGCCATTGATGAGGGTCCGAGCTCTTTCTAGGGAAGTAAAGCTAGTGCACTTGTTATAGTGGTGAGCTCGAATTCCTTTAAGAGGTGAACCCGAATCCCTTGGGTAGGTAAGCTTGAATCCTTTGAAGAGATGATCCTGAATCCCTTATGGAGAGAAAAGTCTGAATTCCTTTGAGAGGTGAGCCCGATTTATGCTGATGAGGAGAGCCTGAATCCCTATGCGAAATAAGGAGAACCCAAATCACTACTAGATAAATGAGCCCAATCCCTGCTAAAGAGGAGAGCCTGGACCCTTAGAGAGGTGAGCCCAGATCTCTACTTGGGAGGTGAACACACATTGCTTGAAGAGGTGTTCCTGAACCCCTCAGAGGGGTGAGCACGAACCTCTAAGAGAGAATTGAGCCCAAATTCTACTAGTTAGGTGAGCCCATTCTTTAGAGAGGTGGACATGACTCCCTTCTTGATGGAGAGGTGACCATGACTCCAATATTGTTGAGAGGTGGACATGACTCCCTTCCGGATGGAGAGATGGCAACATTCCCTTCTTGTTGAGAGGTGGATAGGCCCACTTCCTGTTGGAGAGGCGGACATGACTCACCTGCTGGTAAGAGGAGGGAAAAACTCACTTTCTGTTAAGAGGTGGATAGGACCCCCTTCCTGTTGGAGGGGCGGACATGACTCACCTCTTAGTTAGAGGTGGACATGTGTCACTTCCTATTAAGAGGTGGATAAGACTATCCTCCTTTATGTATTCCCATGTGTCATCCAGCAAGGTCTTGGTCATTATGCTGTACACGATCCTGGTCAATATATAATTACGAGAGCTCCTCCATATTTTTGAGCTTATTTATTTAAGCTCAATATTATTAATATTCTTGTAATGAGTTTATTTTGAGCCCATATCCATATTTGGGCATAACAACTACATTCAACCTTTTTTATTAATACTTGATATCTAATCAAGTTTAATTCCTGAATTATTCATGGAGTAATTGTTTTAAAAAACAGATAAATCTAGTGCAAGAGTTGAAAAGGTTAAGTAGGAAAGTGCCTACTTAATATTTAAACTTTTTTTGAGTAATTAGGCTTATATGCCTTACAATTGAAACGAAATCAGAAACTGGACGAAAAGAGATAAGCCCAGACCACTCGAGTTATCTCATGACACTCACATGTAAACCCTTTTAATTATTATAACTATGGTCATCTCCCTTATGTAAACCCTTTTAATTATTATAACTATGGTCATCTCCCTTATCACCCCCATCTATTTCGTGTATGATTTCAATTTTTCAATACAAGATATGAATGACTACGTCGTAATTAATATGTTGAATGCTTCATGTATAATTTTTTGTTTTTTTATATTCAAGTATATTGTTTTCACAGGTTTGTCTATTTCAATATTTTCGGTAAAAGATATGAATGACTACATTTTAAATGTTACAATATTGAATGATTTATGCATAATTTGTTTAATTATGTTTGTATTCATATACTGTTTATGTGGTATGAAAAAAGTTAAAGTTATATATTTTATTTAAAATATAATTAAAATTTGGAATATAGATATATGATAAATTAATAATAAATGTAGTTATGCATCATTATAATATATTTTCAAATATTTTTTTCGAAAGAAGTAAAGATATTTATATATAATGAAATTAAAATATCACTGTTGCTATAAAAAATAATATCAGTGTTGACAATACTACTAGAATGACGCATTGGATACCAGCAAGTTTTATAATAATTACATGTCAAACAATTTCATTTGCTCTATACAATAGTTTTTGAGCTTGCTATCAAGATACATCAAAAGGTAAAAAGTCTTTTTCTTTTGAAATATTAAAACAAAAGTCTTGTTTTGATAAACAAAAAATGAGGTTCAACATCATTATCGAGATTATCGAGATGGACTGATGGCTACATCTGAGCTCGATGAAAACTTGTGGCCACATTTGAGCTTGATTAAACTAAGGGCCACATATGAGTACAAGAATATATTTTTTCGAGATGAAATTTGTGGCCCCATTTGAGCATCACAACAAATATTTCCTCCTGATTATGAACAGAAGGGGAGACGATTGCACAAAAGGAATTCCAAACTTACTACGCCTTAACCTATAATCATCATAAATGTACAAAAAATTAATAAAGAAACCATATAAATAATATACATATAAACTATAACTATATAAATCAAAATTGACAAATAAATATATAGAAATTAAATCTTTTAAAAGAATGATATTTTTTTCCTAAATAGATTATACGCAGAATATAAATTGTTTAGTGAGATGACAAAGTGTAATAAATGAAAATAAAGAAATTAAAACATCAATTTCTTTGAATCCAAATGGCATTGATTTTTTGTTCACAAAATTATAAATTTACATATCAACAAGTACTTGATAAAATTTATAAGCGTGAAAGTATCACCACTACTGAGGATCTCTCCCCTAATCTTAGATAAAAAATTAACGGATAATTTTATAACTGACCTTGATGTATCAGGAACAATCCTTTTTTAGATTTACACAAGTGTTTTTCCTTGAGCTGCAAATTTAAAGATGGGTATTATGCTTATAAGCATCTTTTAATTGGATAAATTAAATATTCAATTAGACTATTGATTTATCGAAAGAAAATATTTATGACCCTTACTTGAAGTTGGGTTTGAGCTTGACTCCATGGCGTGAAAGAATTGCGAAATCCTTCGTGACAATGAATAAACAAGATTTAATGCTGACAAATCATTAATGACAATAAAAAATAATAATTTTTAGATATTAAAAACTACCATGACTCGCCGAGACGCCCAAAACAGGTTTTCAAAATGGAGAGATGTGAGACTTCGAAAGTATAAAAAAATTGAAGAGTGAGAAATATTTGTGAAATATGAATGCACGATGAATTATCATTTTATGGGAAACGGGGCGTTGATTTCAAGAAGATTTCACTTGAAAATGGGCCAATTCTAATAAAAAGAAGGATCTAGAAAGTTCATGATTAAAAAAGTTTAAGAAAATTCCTTAAATATAAAATAATATGTTCAGATATTTAAATTTATAGTTAATTGAGTATAGACAAAAAGGGCATTAAAATTATTTGTAAGAAAAATTTATGAACTCCTTTATCCTTTTTAAATATAAACTTTAGTGATTATATTTATGTGTGTAAAATTTACTAAGATTTTATGATGATTAATTATAAGTCAAAGACTCGAAAATAACACAACGCATTCGTTAAATACAATAAAAAATTAACGATATTTTTTTAGCCTTCTACAAGAAATCCAAAGTTCAATTATCTTCTTATTAACATATAAAAACTGCTACCTAGGTCCTCCCATTTTCAGCTCATAAATTGCAGTTCTTGTCACTTACCACTGTGGGTTATGGCTCATTTCCCATTCTATTTTAACAAACTTAAATGCAGACTAATACCAACATTCTTCTATAAGAAAACAAGAATTCCAAAATTAGGCAGAGGGAAGTGGGGTGAATGATAGTTTTAAAACTTTTCCGAATTTAAAACATGCAACTTACAGAGAAAGAAATTAAGATATATTGGCCAACTTACTTTATGTTACTACAATGCCAAGAAAAAATAATGGTATTTTTCTGGGCTTCTACTCAAGAATATATTCTCGAATTGGATTACAAGATTAATTAGGCTGGATGTCATGTAGTTAGGAAAATATATCTCATTGGTGAAGCACGAGAACACCTGTAGGCCTCGCATGGACCCCTTAGAGTCTGGTCATGTAATGTAGCCTTTTGGAGAGCATGGCCTCGCATACGACCCATTAGAGCCTGGTCATGCGATGTGTTATTTAGAGAGTATGTACGATCACGTGAGACCTGATCACACATAATGATCCTTCCCCATGCGAATCTTTGAGGCCCGATCATGGGTCTTCAAGTCAAATAAAGAAATTTTTTATTAGTTGATAGCGAAGCATCTCCTTTTAGGGCTAGCCTTACTTGTCTTCAGTCCTTGTATTGTAATAGTGATTGTTTTCATGTGATGTGATTCTAGAAATACGTAAGTAATGCTGACGTCGAAGAGGTCCATCTAAGTGTGATATAGTGTTGTAAGGACTCTATGATGTGCCTCCATGGGATCATGTAGTCGTTGTTGTAATTATTGAAGGGTTTTTAGCACATAAACGCAGCGAAAACGTAAATTTAATATTAAAAAAAATCGAAACCCTCTGCAGGATCCATGCGAAAAATAATATTTAATTCGTAGTTCAGTATGTTTACCTTAAGAAGCTTTACGTTAATGGAAAGATGGAGGTCTTTAATAGCGATCCAAGAATGATGAACGGAGATCCTTAGCAGCTGCTCCTCAAGTGTGAAGC
This sequence comes from Apium graveolens, assembly GCF_009905375.1. NCBI lineage: Eukaryota > Viridiplantae > Streptophyta > Magnoliopsida > Apiales > Apiaceae > Apium > Apium graveolens. Next base: position 292,389,449 of record NC_133652.1, on the reverse strand, counting down.
ACTCCACCGGTATCCACCAAGAAAACGATGTAACGAAGGAGGAAGAGAAGGAGAGAATTAGGGTTTTATAAATCTTTTTGGTTGAGGCAAAAATAGGGTTTATAAAAGTATATTTATAGGCAAAATTTTTAGCTGAAAGTTTTCCCATAAAATATTATTATTATTAACCCTTTATTATTCTCACTAATAATTAAAACACCTTTTAATTATTAATCCTTTTTCTAAACTCTTTAAAAATAATTCTCTCACTTGATTTAATTTCCAAAAATTAAATTCTTAATTAATAATATTAAGAACCTTTTCTTAATTAATTTATAATCAATTAAATCTCATTTAATCAATTATTAAATTTGCCAATTAATTATTTATTTCATAAATAAATAATTATCAGCAATTATTAATTAATTCCTTCACCATTAAATCATTCTCTTTTATGGTGTGACCCTGTAGGTTCAATATTAAGCCGGTAGTAGAAATAAATAATAATAAAACTATTTTATCATTATTTATATAAATTTTCTAATTCATTAAATATGATTAATTAATTAATCATATTTATTCTACATAATGAGGGATACTTCTCAGCATATCGCGACTATCCGGATAATACGAATTCACTGCTTAGAATACCAAGAACCTATTCAGTGAGTAGTTATCGTACAATTAATTCCTTCTACCCTGCAATGTCACGATTAAATACAAGGCATGGAACTTGTGTCAAGCCTATCTTATTTAATCACTTGCTTTCCCATTCACTATGCTTAGTTCTATTTAATGTAAATTAGAAACTCCTTTCTAATTTCATTCACTCTGACCAGAGATTCCTGAACTAACATAAGTGGATCAGCATTGAACATTCTCTTCCTACACTGGAAGGGGTAGATCCTTTATTGATCATACACTATCTTCATGTACAAATTCCTATACCCAGTAGAGCCCTTATAATTATCCCTTGAGACTAAGAACTAAACCAAAGCATAGTTCAGTGTACACAAGATGACTATGATGACCTCAAGTCTAAGGATACTTGTACAACTATCACTATGTGAACAAATGCTGACACGTGAGTGAACTCCATCAGTTGGTCAGCTGTGTGATTCATGTTCAGTGAACTTTTCTATAATAAGCACCTACATACTAGCTATAGTATCACCACACAAATGTCTATGAGAACAGACATCCGTCATAATGAAGCAAGCATAGTATGTACCGATCTTTACAGATTATTAATTACCAGTTATTAATCCTATGACCAGGAACTATTTAAGTTTAGAGTTATCATCTTTTAGGTCTCATTATTATGATCTCATCACAATCCATAAAAAGCTTAACTCTAAACTGTGGTATATCTTATTTAAACATTTAAATAGATAGAGCCCACAATAAAAACAAAACAAGCCTTTTATTAATATCAATGAAATCAAAACAGATTATATAAAAGTTATTCCTAAATCCTCATACATGATTGGACTTAAGACATATCTATTTCAATCTCCCACTTGTACTAAAGCCAATCACTCTGGTATCTAATACCCATCTTATCTTTATGACGATCAAAGTGACTTTGAGAAAGTGGCTTTGTGAGTGGGTCTGCTACGTTGTTATGTGTGTCAACTCTCTCGACGTTGACATCTCATTTTTCAACAATCTGAATTGCACCACCATTCAGAGTAAACACGTACCCTAACATGGATTTGCTATCACTTTCTGATTGAAAACTAGAGTCAGTATAACCCTCTATTTTCAACTCAGATTCACCACCAAAAATAAGAAAAATGTCCTGAGTCCTTCGCAAGTACTTAAGGATGTTTTTCACTGTTTTCCAGTGGTCTTCACCTGGATTGGACTGATATCTGCTCGTCACACTAATTGAATATGCAACATCAGGCCTTGTACACAACATCGCGTATATGATAGATCCTATTGCTGAAGCATAAGGAATCTTACTCATACGCTCTCTTTCCTCAAGTGTCTTAGGAGACATATTTTTCGGAAAGGGACAGTCCATGGCTCATCGGTATGAGACCTCTTTTGGAGTTTTCCATGCTAAACCTTTTAAGCACTTTCTGGATGTTTGTACCCTGGGTAAGACCTATCATTCTTCTAGATCTATCTCTATAGATCTTCATACCGAGAATGTAGGATGCTTCCCCCAAGTCCTTCATGGTGAAGTTCTTTGATAGCCATACTTTGACTGATTGTAGCATCGGTATATCATTTCCTATAAGAAGTATGTCATCCATATACAATACAAGAAATGTTACCGCGCTCCCACTAACCTTCTTGTAGACACATGGTTCATCTATGTTTTTGATAAAACCAAACTCTTTGATTGTCTTATCAAAACGGATGTTCCATCTACGAGAAGCTTGCCTTAAACCACATATGGTTCACAGCAGCTTACACACTAGGTGTTCATTTCCCTTGGAAAGAAAACCCTCTGGCTGTGTCATATACACTTCCTCCTTAAGTTCCCCATTGAGGAAGGCCGTTTTCACGTCCATTTGCCAGATCTCATAGTCGTAGTAAGCAGCAATCGCAAGCAAAATCCGAATTGATTTTAACAGGGCTACAGGCGAAAAAGTTTCATCAAAGTCAATCCCTTGCCTTTGTTTGAATCCTTTTGCCACGAGCCTGGCCTTATAGGTCTCCACCTGGTCATCTGCTCCAATCTTTATTTTGTATACCCACTTGTACCCAATAAGCTTAACACCTTCAGGCGCCTCAACCAGAGTCCATACTTGGTTGGTATACATAGATTCCATTTCGGATTTTATGGCACTATGCCATTTCTCTGAGTCAACACTACTCATAGCCTCATTATAGGTCACAGGGTTGTCATCATCTATGATTGACAACTCATTGTCATTCTCAATGACAAGGCCATAATACTTCTCAGGTTGGCGAGACATTCTCCCTGTCCTACGAATTGCTGTTCCACAGAAGGTTGTTCGGTCTGAACAGGTGTTTCCACTTGATCCGTAGTAGTTTGTGCTTCTTGAACTTTATCAAGTTCAATTTTGCTCCCACTGTTTCCTTCAAGGATAAACTCCTTTTCCAAGAAGGTAGCATGTCTGGAGACAAACACCCGATGATCGGTGTAAAAGTAATACCCCAAAGTCTCTTTAGGATATCCCACAAAATTACATTTTACGGATCGAGATTCCAGCTTATCTGGGTCAACTTTCTTGACATAAGCTGGAAATCCCCAAATCTTAACGTGTTTAAGACTCGGTTTCCTTTCTTTCCATATCTCATATGGTGTTTGAGGAACAGATTTGGAAGACACCTTATTTAGTAAATATGCTGAGGTTTCCAATGCATAACCCCACAGGAATACTGGAAGATTCGTATAGCTCATCATGGACCGAACCATGTCTAACAAAGTTCGTTTTCTCCTTTCAGATACCCCATTTAACTGTGGAGTATATGGAAGAGTCCACTGGGAGACTATACCATTTTCTTTGAGATAATCTAGAAACTCTCCATTCAAGTATTCACCACCTCGATCTGATCGAAGAGTTATAATACTTTGTTTGGTTTGTTTCTCCACTTCATGTTTATATTTTTTGAACTTTTTAAAGGCTTCAGACTTGTGTTTCATCAAATACACATATCCGAATCTAGATCTATCATCTATGAAAGTAATGAAGTACGAAAATCCACCCATGGCTTGCGTAGACATTGGTCCACATAAATCTGTGTGTACCAATCCTAGCAAATCTGCAGCCCTCTCTCCATGTCCACTAAATGGAGATTTGGTCATTTTACCCAATAGACAAGACTCGCATGTAGGATATGATTCAAAATCAAAGGGGTCAAGTAACCCTTCCTTATGTAATGTCCGCAGTCTATTTTCACTAATATGACCTAGCCTACAGTGCCATAAATAGGTCAGATTTTCATCATCTCATTTTCTTTTATTAGTTTGTTTAATCTGAAGTAAATCATGCTCTACGTCACATACATACAGACCATTATTTAAAATGCCACGTCCAAAAAGAACATTATCTCTAAGGATAGAACATTCATTATTCTTAATAATAAATGAAAAACCATCCACATCCAACATAGGAATAAAAACAATATTCCTCACAATAGAGGGACCATAATAACAATTATTCAAAATAATAGTCTTGCCCGTAGGCATATGTAAACTAAATGATCCTACAAATATGGCCGCAACCCTTGCTCCATTGCCCATACATAGAATTACCACATCTTTTTTAAGAGTCCTACTTCCCTTTAGTCCTTGCAACGAATTGCAAATATGAGAACCACAGGCGGTATCTAATACCCAAGTAGAAATTTGACCTAGTGACATATTAACTTCGATCATGAACATGCCTGAATCAGAAGCGGTAGTCTTACTACCCTTCTTTTTCTTCAATTCTGCAAGGTAAACCTTGCAGTTCCTCTTCCAGTGCCCCAACTTGTTACAGTGAAAACAAACAACTAAATTAGGACCAGTCAACTTGTGAGCATCTAGTATGCTCCAGAGTGATAGTGCAGAAGACATGACGAATATAGTAAATCTGTAAATGATAAACACATAACAACAATTAGAAAATATTCAATTTCATTTCAAAATACTATATGAATCGGGTCTTTATTCATAAGTGTCTCCCACTAGTTTATCTAATTTTTTTCAACCCCCTAAGTGAAAATTAAGCATTCATAATGCTAGTGGGAATAGGGATCCTACATTCCATCACACAACCTCGGCTGTGGCACGAAACGTCATGTGATGTTCAATAGGCAGACAACTCTTGTCAATTATATTTTATGTTATTCCCTAATATAAGTTTAGCCTCTTAAATAATTGAGTCACGGTTGTGGCACGACAAACTCAATATTCTAAGTCAAGTCTAACCCAACATTTCGTACAATTGAATCAGTCTCCAACGGCCCATGGCTGTAGCATGTACGGACCTTTAGATTCTAATTCAATGTACACATCTCTATGTAATAGACAAGTATTTCTTATTTAGAAATCAAAGCCCTCGGCTGTAGCACGAAACGACAATGATTTAAAAATAAGAACCACTTTCTACCATGTTGGAAGGCTATGACCAACACAAGCCCATTGTGTCATTGGCCAATTACTACTTGATATTATTTAATTTTAGAGGGATTATATTACGTTACAATCATAATCATATTATAAAGAGATTCTTCCTTTTAAATTAAATATTTCAAATCAATAATCGATAATCAGATGATTCCCAGATCGGGTGGAGCATTGTCAAGAGGCGTCACTTAATAACCCTTTCTTACAGATAGAAATCTGTTGTTGACAGAATCATCCTTTCTCTCAATATTGAAAATTCATATTCAATTACGTGTTTCATAAACACAAGAATCTCATGATCGTATTCATAATATTTATTGTTAAGGCAAGAAATGATTCCTATTCTAGATTTTCTAGAGCACGCCTTATATTGATTTAAGTTCACCTAAATCTATCATCGCATGGTAAACATAGGCATAATCTCATATATAAAATTAAATAAACAAGTAAATGTAAAGTGCAATAAAGTAAATGTTTTTGGTTGTGGCCCCATCCTATGTGATCTTTATCAAGCTCATGATAAAGATCAAAGTCAATCTAATATGGTGATGAAAATAAATACAACTACTTATTACATAAGTCTGCTTCTTTGTTTAGACTTCTTATATGCCTCATCTTCTTCTTTGTATCACCTCCATTGGATAGCCTTCTTGAATCTTCAATTACATTACATAATTAAAAGCAAAACTAATCTAATGAACTTATAAGAATAACTCGAGTTACATTCGAGATTTATGATTACAAAGATTGACGACATGCAAGTCATATTTAAAACCAAAACCAAAACCATTACACTAAGGTCGAAAGGCCATAACCATCCACCATGATCATACAACACATAAAAGCATGTTAAAACACATAATCTGATCTTAACATATCATATTATCCATGATCTAATCATAAAAAGAAAATATGACAAAAATTAGAAAAATCAGAATCAAATCAGAAAAACAAGAATCACTGTTTACGGGAATTAAACGACGTCAAACGCCTTACAAATGAGTTGTTGATAGCTTTAGCTATCAGTTTTGTTCAAACGCTCGTTTACCTATGGAATAGGGTATTCGTTTGCGTAAATCGGACACCAGACCCAGATTTCAGCAAATCTGTAGCAGCCAATTCAGAATCCGTATCTAATATAATTCTCATAATTAGAACAAAAATAAATCATGTATATATCAGTATATATACAGATTACATAATCATCTTATGATTATACAACTCATATGAATATCATATATTCAAAACCATACATATATAAGCATATTATATCAACATCAAATCATGGCGAATCACGTACATGCTCATATATCGAAAACAGTTAAACACATAAACAAATTAAAAACTTTTCGCAAGTAGCTCTGATGCCATTGAAGGGTTTTTAGCACATAAACGAAGCGAAAACATAAATTTAATCATAAAAAAAAACCGAAACCCTCCGCAGGATCCATGCGAAAAATAATTCTCTCACTTGATTTAATTTCCAAAAATTAAATTCTTAATTAATAATATTAAGAACCTTTTCTTAATTAATTTATAATCAATTAAATCTCATTTAATCAATTATTAAATTTGTCAATTAATTAATTATTTCATAAATAAATAATTATCAGCAATTATTAATTAATTCCTTCACCATTAAATCATTCTCTTTTATGGTGTGACCCTGTAGGTTCAATATTAAGCCGGTAGTAGAAATAAATAATAATAAAACTATTTTATCATTATTTATATAAATTCTCTAATTCATTAAATATGATTAATTAATTAATCATATTTATTCTACATCGTGAGGGATACTTCTCAGCATATCGCGACTATCCGGATAATACGAATTCACTACTTAGAATACCAAGAACCTATTCAGTGAGTAGTTACCGTACAATTAATTCCTTCTACCCTGCAATATCAAGATTAAATACAAGGCATGGAACTTGTGTCAAGCCTATCTTATTTAATCACTTGCTTTCTCATTCACTATGCTTAGTTTTATTTAATGTAAATTAGAAACTCCTTTCTAATTTCATTCACTCTGGCCAGAGATTCCTGAACTAACATAAGTGGATCTGCATTGAACATTCTCTTCCTACACTAGAAGGGGTAGATCCTTTATTGATGATACACTATCTTCGTGTACAAATTCCTATACCCAGTAGAGCCCTTATAATTGTCCCTTGAGACTAAGAACTAAACCAAAGCATAGTTCAGTGTACACAAGATGACTATGATGACCTCAAGTCTAAGGATACTTGTACAACTATCACTATGTGAACAACTGCTGACACGTGAATGAATTCCATCTGTTGTTCAGCTGTGTGAGTCATGTTTAGTGAACTTATTCTATAATAAGCACCTACATACTAGCTATAGTGTCACCACACAAATGTCTATGAGAACAGACATCCTTCATAATGAAGCAAGCATAGTATGTACCGATCTTTGCGGATTATTAATTACCGATTAGTAATCCTACAACCAAGAACTATTTAAGTTTAGAGTTATCATCTTTTAGGTCTCATTATTATGATCTCATCACAATCCATAAAAAGTTTTACTCTAAACTGTGGTAAACATTTAAATAGATAGAGCCCGCAATAAAAATAAAACAAGCCTTTTATTAATATCAATGAAATCAAGACAGATTACATAAAAGTTATTCCTAAATCCTCATACATGATTGGACTTAGGACATATCTCTTTCAATTATATCTTCTGTGCAGCTTGTAGGTGATTTTGTACTCCAACTGGTCTCTTAGAGCCTCTTCGAAATATGAAGATATTACTCTTTACTTGTTAATATGAGTGCAACACTTATTTCCTGATAATATGGGGACAGACTACCCGTCATGGTGATATGGTGGTAGGCCACCCTTTCTAGTTATATGAGGTTATGTGTGATATAAGGATATGACTCCCCTCTTGTTGAGAGGTGGACTTGATCACTGTCTCGTTGAGAGGTGGACAAGGCTTCCTTCCTAATGGAGAGGTGGACATGACTCCAGTATTGTTGAGAGGTTAACATGACTCCCTTCCCGATGGAGAGGTGGACAATACTCCCTTCCTATTGAGAGGTTGATAGGACCCCTTTCCTATTAGAGAGGCAGAAAAGATTCACCTCCTGGTAAGAGGAGAGCAAGACTCACTTCTTAGTAAGAGGTGGACATGACCCCCTTCCTGTTGGAGAGGCACCTCTTAGTAAGAGGTGGGCAGGTGTCACCTCCTAGTTCGATGTGGATACATGTTATCTCCTAGTAAGAGATGAACATGACTATTCTCATTTACATATTTCCACGTGTCATCCAGTAAGGTCTTGGTCAACATGCGGTACACGGTCCTAGTTAATATACAACTACAATAGATTCTCTATATTTTTGGACTTATTTATTTAAGCCCAATATTATTAAAAATTCTTCTAATGGGTCTTTTTAGAGCCCATGTCCTTATTTGGGCATAACAACTACCCCCGATTCCATGTTGTCATTATGAATGCAATGTTAATAAAAAAGTATTATTTCTCCTTAAAGCGACGTATAAAAAGGGTCAACTTACTACTCTGAATGAGAATCTAAACAGGAAGCCTCTACGAATGACCCCTAGGAACTTAAGAAGTGAAACTTTTTCGGGGGATCGCAACCAAATGATTGCTCAAACTGATTACCAAAGTAGAGCAAAGACTATAGCCTTCCTTTACTATCTTCTAATATAGTAGCTCAGACGTAAGCCAATTTAAGGCTATTATGCGTGATTGTCCTAAATTCTTGGTCTACATTTGATATTATGGAGGATTACATTGTGATCATAGAGCTCAACTTTGGTGAGACTTTTTTCACATAAGCTCCATGTCGTAAAAAGATTCTATATTGGCTGATTCTAACTCTGAACTAGATTTTGGTTTGCATCAAGGACTTGAGGAGGGATCTCCGCAAGGAAACCAAAAAGTTGAATGATTAGGAGAGGTCCTGTGTAGTTTAGGACCATAATTTTGATCTCTTTTATACTAGCCTCGTATCACAAAATGTTGGCTCTAAACTCAATATACAATGGTTGGTTGGGCTCGCATCATTAAAGGCTGGCTATTAGAGAATAAAGTTTTATATATATACCTTATAAAATATATATCTTCTAAAAAGGATCTTTATAATTTTTTATAGCTCCTCTCGACCTCACATAGAGGACTCCTTCCATATATTCATGTCGCACGACGTTAGCATGAAGTCCTTGTATCATATGTACTAGCCTCGAGAGAATCGCGTTGCCTTGTGTTGGTATTCATAGATGTTACCTTATATTTTCTTCATATTTTTTTTGAATTTTTCAAAGTTCCTTAAAATAACTGATCGAGTCTTCAAATTCCTTGCTGACAGATTGACTTTAGCACATGCATTGAGATTGATTCATAGTGTGTAGACTTACAAATTGAACCATCATCAATCGCCAGCGGGGTCAAGAAGCCTCATATTGCAAGATGTCAAGTTTGGGGCCTCATGTCGCTAGATGTTGGCATTGCCCTGCAATTTCTAATATCATGTCAGAGGAGGTGTTTCTGTAGTACCACTACCACCCAGTTCCTGGTTATCATTGTAGGTGTGACGAGGAACCATAATATTGTAGTGCTCTTTTTGTGCTATTTAAGTTAATACCATATGTCAAACATTATCACAGCTCACATGATGCCTTCAACGCTACACCGGGGGCATAAGGACTCATCAATGCTACCCCGAGGGTAATTTTCACCAATGTCTTCATGTCATTTATTTTAATATAAGTTCCATCTTCTCAATCCACAAACATCAATAACGATTTGTTGAAGCCTCCCTAGTGGAGAGCCTTGTCATAAATAATATAGAAGGTCATTTATTACTTGATGTTTCATGTTTCCATCCTATTATGAGGTAGATTCCCCATTTTGACATAGTCCCAGATAAGGTCATCAATGTTGGCCCCGAGGTCGCTATCTCCATGGTGAATTCATTAGAGATGCTAGCCTTGAATTGAAATTCCTAGGGAAATAATTCCAACTAGTATGGCCTTTTTTTAAGTGCCCAACTTTGCCAATTCATTTGGCCCTTGATTCTAATCCACTGGGATGGGCTCCACCCTACCTTCATTGAAAAACTTGATGAGCATTTCACAACAAATTTGAGGAGTCACTAACATGAAGCTGTTGTAAAAATTGAGATCAACCATCTTCATCTCTAGATCTAGCTTAAGGATGTTGATAAGAGCCTCATCAACACAGTGAGCCCACTAGGGGCACATTTTGCACGTTCTCGAGGGGTTCCAGTCCTCATAGGGTCGTTATGAGTGACTTAGAGTCATCCTTAGAATGAGGATGGAATTCAGGCATGAAGTTGGCCAATACTTTACCCTTCAAAGTGCTTTAAGGCTATTACGCCACATCAAAGTGCCATAATCTCATAATTTACTGGAGGGTGGTGGGACCTAGGTGTGCCTTAATTTTTGAGAACCTTCTTTACACTCATGCCACATCAATGCTACCCCGGGTGTAAGACCTCATCAGCATTAAATTCAAGTCTTCATAATAGTCCAAATACGATGGGTTCCCCATATCTTCTTCTAAATCCAGCCATTGATGAGGGTCCGAGCTCTTTCTAGGGAAGTAAAGCTAGTGCACTTGTTATAGTGGTGAGCTCGAATTCCTTTAAGAGGTGAACCCGAATCCCTTGGGTAGGTAAGCTTGAATCCTTTGAAGAGGTGATCCTGAATCCCTTATGGAGAGAAAAGTCTGAATTCCTTTGAGAGGTGAGCCCGATTTATGCTTGTGAGGAGAGCCTGAATCCCTATGCGAAATAAGGAGAACCCAAATCACTACTAGATAGATGAGCCCAATCCCTGCTAAAGAGGAGAGGCTGGACCCTTAGAGAGGTGAGCCCAGATCTCTACTTGGGAGGTGAACACACATTGCTTGAAGAGGTGTTCCTGAACCCCTCAGAGGGGTGAGCACGAACCTCTAAGAGAGAATTGAGCCCAAATTCTGCTAGTTAGGTGAGCCCATTCTTTAGAGAGGTGGACATGACTCCCTTCTTGATGGAGAGGTGACCATGACTCCAATATTGTTGAGAGGTGGCATGACTCCCTTCCGGATGGAGAGATGGCAACATTCCCTTCTTGTTGAGAGGTGGATAGGCCCACTTCCTGTTGGAGAGGCGGACATGACTCACCTGCTGGTAAGAGGAGGGAAAGACTCACTTTCTGATAAGAGGTGGATAGGACCCCCTTCCTGTTGGAGGGGCGGACATGACTCACCTCTTAGTTAGAGGTGGACATGTGTCACTTCCTATTAAGAGGTGGACAAGACTATCCTCCTTTACGTATTCCCATGTGTCATCCAGCAAGGTCTTGGTCAATATGCTGTACACGGTCCTGGTCAATATATAATTACGAGAGCTCCTCCATATTTTTGAGCTTATTTATTTAAGCTCAATATTATTAATATTCTTGTAATGAGTTTATATTGAGCCCATGTCCATATTTGGGCATAACAACTACATTCAACCTTTTTTTATTAATACTTGATATCTAATCAAGTTTAATTCCTGAATTATTCATGGAGTAATTGTTTTAAAAAACAGATAAATCTAGTGCAAGAGTTGAAAAGGTTAAGTAGGAAAGTGCCTACTTAATATTTAAACTTTTTTTGAGTAATTAGGCTTATATGCCTTGCAATTGAATCGAAATCAGAAACTGGACGAAAAGAGATAAGCCCAGACCACTCGAGTTATCTCATGACACTCACATGTAAACCCTTTTAATTATTATAACTATGGTCATCTCCCTTATGTAAACCCTTTTAATTATTATAACTATGGTCATCTCCCTTATCACCCCCATCTATTTCGTGTATGATTTCAATTTTTTAATACAAGATATGAATGACTACGTCGTAATTAATATGTTGAATGCTTTATGTATAATTTTTTGTTTTTGTTTATATTCAAGTATATTGTTTTCACAGGTTTGTCTATTTCAATATTTTAGGTAAAAGATATGAATGACTACATTTTAAATGTTACTATATTGAATGATTTATGCATAATTTGTTTAATTATATTTGTATTCATATACTGTTTATGTGGTATGAAAAAAGTTAAAGTTATATATTTTATTTAAAATATAATTAAAATTTGGAATATAGATATATGATAAATTAATAATAAATGTAGTTATGCATCATTATAATATATTTTCAAATATTTTTTTCGAAAGAAGTAAAGATATTTATATATAATGAAATTAAAATATCACTGTTGCTATAAAAAATAATATCAGTGTTGACAATACTACTACAATGACGCATTGGATACTAGCAAGTTTTACAATAATTACATGTCAAACAATTTCATTTGCTCTATACAATAGTTTTAGAGCTTGCTATCAAGATACATCAAAAGGTAAAAAGTCTTTTTCTTTTGAAATATAAAAACAAAAGTCTTGTTTTGATAAACAAAAAATGAGGTTCAACATTATTATCGAGATTATCGAGATGGACTGATGGCTACATTTGAGCTCGATGAAAACTTGTGGCCACATTTGAGCTTGATTAAACTAAGGGCCACATATGAGTACAAGAATATATTTTTTCGAGATGAAATTTGTGGCCCCATTTGAGCATCACAACAAATATTTCCTCCTGATTATGAATAGAAGGGGAGATGATTGCACAAAAGGAATTCCAAACTTACTATGCCTTAACCTATAATCATCATAAATGTACAAAAAATTAATAAAGAAACCATATAAATAATATATATATAAACTATAACTATATAAATCAAAATTGACAAATAAATATATAGAAATTAAATCTTTTAAAAGACTGATATTTTTTTCTAAATAGATTATACGCAGAATATAAATTGTTTAGTGAGATGACAAAGTGTAATAAATGAAAATAAAGAAATTAAAACATCAATTTCTTTGAATCCAAATGGCATTGATTTTTTGTTCACAAAATTATAAATTTACATATCAACAAGTACTTGATAAAATTTATAAGCGTGAAAGTATCACCACTACTGAGGATCTCTCCCCTAATCTTAGATAAAAAATTAACGGATAATTTTATAACTGACCTTGATGTATCAGGAACAATCCTTTTTTAGATTTACACAAGTGTTTTTCCTTGAGCTACAAATTTAAAGATGGGTATTATGCTTATAAGCATCTTTTAATTGGATGAATTAAATATTCAATTAGACTATTGATTTATCGAAAGAAAATATTTATGACCCTTACTTGAAGTTGGGTTTGAGCTTGACTCCATGGCGTGAAAGAATTGCGAAATCCTTCGTGATAATGAATAAATAAGATTTAATGCTGACAAATCATTAATGACAATAAAAAATAATAATTTTTAGTTATTAAAAACTACCATGACTCGCCGAGACGCCCAAAACAGGTTTTCAAAATGGAGAGATGTGAGACTTCGAAAGTATAAAAAAATTGAAGATTGAGAAATATTTGTGAAATATGAATGCGCGATGAATTATCATTTTATGGGAAACGGGGCGTTGATTTCAAGAAGATTTCACTTGAAAATGGGCCAATTCTAATAAAAAGAAGGATCTAGAAAGTTCATGATTAAAAAAGTTTAAGAAAATTCCTTAAATATAAAATAATATGTTCAGATATTTAAATTTATAGTTAATTGAGTATAGACAAAAAGGGCATTAAAATTATTTGTAAGAAAAATTTATGAACTCCTTTATCCTTTTTAAATATAAACTTTAGTGATTATATTTATGTGTGTATAATTTACTAAGATTTTATGATGATTTATTATAAGTCAAAGACTCGAAAATAACACAACGCATTCGTTAAATACAATAAAAAATCAATGATATTTTTTTAGCCTTCTACAAGAAATCCAAAGTTCAATTATCTTCTTATTAACATATAAAAACTGCTACCTAGGTCCTCCCATTTTCAGCTCATAAATTGTAGTTCTTGTCACTTACCACTGTGGGTTATGGCTCATTTCCCATTCTATTTTTACAAACTTAAATGCAGACTAATACCAACATTCTTCTATAAGAAAACAAGAATTCCAAAATTAGGCAGAGGGAAGTGGGGTGAATGATAGTTTTAAAACTTTTCCGAATTTAAAACATGCAACTTACAGAGAAAGAAATTAAGATATATTGGCCAACTTACTTTATGTTACTACAATGCCAAGAAAAAATAATGGTATTTTTCTTGGCTTCTACTCAAGAATATATTCTCGAATTGGATTACAGAGAAAGAAATTAGGACATGCTGTTACATCTGTTACAGTCTTTGTAAAGATGGGATATGAATAGTATTAATAAGACCTTGTACTACAAATTACGCACACCTATTTACAACAAGTTGTACTATCTACGAGAGGACACATTGTAGCTTTTGGGGACCATCTTGATGTTATTAGACACTCCCTATTCTTTAGCTGACTATTTCCTTTTCTTTCTCCTGAAGTTTAGATGTAGCTTTTACACCTGTTCATGGACTATTTTCATGTATAATGTGCTATAGTGATTTATTTATTCTAATTAGGAAATTGTACCTTCATTTGTCTTGATGTAAAATTCTCTAAGTGAGGATATCGTGAACTCTGATTGAATTTATGATATTCTTCAAATTTGGACTTCATGATATAACACATATTTAGACTTCACGGTATAACACAATTTCGGACTTCACGATATAGCACGATTTCGGACTTCATGACATAGAACAAAGTTGGACTTCACTATATAGTTTTGAAGGACTTCACTACACAGCTTTCCTAAATTTCACTATATCCGACTTAGAGAAATTTGTGCAACCTAATTTCTTTATTTAGCCTTCTTTCTTCAATCTGTTGTCTGAACAATTTTCATTGAACTTCTAACAGAACGATTTATTCAATGACTATAAAAGAATGTTGCAGTAAAATCCCCAAATCCATTTGGCCATATAAAGTGACATTGTCACTTGAATAGGCTTGTTTTGGTGAAATAGACAAGTAATTTGCCTAGCAATTTCTACCACTTTTTTATAACCAATAATTCAAAGTAACTCTAATGTCATAACTTACAACTTAACTATAGTTTTAAATTTTAAATTTAATTCCGTTAAAATTGTTAGTTGTGACAATAGGCCTAGATATTGGATTAAATACCATGATATAAATCTGCATCCTTAATTTGTATCTACCATTAAATAGATCTGCGTCCTAAATTTGTATCAAAAATTCATGAGCTAATTTTTTAGTGTAGCGCTCTTTATAATAATTTTATTAACAAGAGAGCAAATGTCTATGTTGAATTGATACATATAAAATGCTATTATCCTAAAACATAGTTTTAAAGTCTATATATTTTGTTCAAATTAGTCTAAATGCAAATTGATTGCTCTCATGTCCACTTTCTTTGTTAGCTCTTTATTTTAAAAATACTACAGAAAAATATAATCCCTCATGAATTCTTATTTCTAGTATAGATGATTCAATCTTTGTAAGTAACTAAAATTCTTTAATTGTTTCTAAAATATCACGTGCTACTAAACTCTTCAAACACCTTATAAATTAAAAATCGATACGTCATCAAGTGATGTACAATTTGATATGATATTATAGTTTTATATTTTGGCTTTAAACGTTTTCTCCCTATCAACTCTTTTTTGATCAGGGTTAGAATCCGAAATGTGTTGTCACTAGTCGTACGATACCTTTCTCTTCACCCCCATGATTTTTGTCTAATTTATAAAATTTCATGATTAGCTATTTTTCTCTCCTTATAATCTCAATAATGTGAGGAATGACGACTCAATAGTAGAACATGATTTTTAAATAATATAAGTCCACAGAAATCTAAAAAATTTTTAGATTGGTAACACCAATACTAAAAGAAATTTAACATTTACCTACATCCGTTGCTTGCACTTCCAGAAGCTGTTAGGCCTGAAATCCCTACACCTCTCATCTTGCCTTCTAACAAGCCTGAGGGGGAGATAGAGGCTACGTTATTAAGATCACTTGTTCAATAATCTGTCCAAGTTACTCAATCATCTGTCAAAACTGTTCAAAAAGACAAATCTAAATAAGTTGATATTGGAATGGAGAGTCTTATAAAAGCAGCTGAGGGACCTAGTCTGAGTAAGAAATTATATAAGTCCATGCAATTTTGTAGCACGGCCAAACAAAATCAACCTAGATCCAATATAGCCGGGACTCCCTTCCTCCCCAACTTCCGAAACAGCTGTCAACGTATGGCCACACCGAGGCCCGGGTCCATCCTCTTTCTTCTCCAAAATAGCATTCACAACCGAATACGTAGGCGCATGCCTGGGCCCAGGAACAGGTAGTTGAGATTGTAAGGAATTCTGTTGAGGTAGTTGCTGAGCTGGGGACACAGATCCCAATGAGTTTTTATCATCTTGATCGTGCTGTTGAGATTGCTCGGGAGTATTTTTGTTTGGGATGGTTGTGGCCTAATCGGTGTCAACATACATAGCGTGAAAATTAAAACCCTAATTTATTAAGATCGGGGGAGATGAATTTAAACAAATCGCATGGAAAAATTTTTAGATTGGTAACACCAACACCAAAAGAAATTTAACATTTACCTACATCAGAATATAATTTAAATTTAAATAATATAAGTCCACAGAAATCTAAAAATTTTTAGATTGGTAACATCTCTTTTCTCTCGTCATTTACTTTCCTCCTCAATATAATTTAAATATATTATTACTTTAATAATAAGGCACAAATATAAGACATATTGTTGGAGTTGATGTACAACAAATTTGTCTTAAATCACGAGGACATAATATTTTATTATATTTATAAGGAATTTACTAGGATATTGTTGAATTTGCTATAAAATAGTGTCAAAATAACACTATTATTCCAACCCATTAATACTATAATTTACAATGTGAATAAAGATATAATATACTTACTTTTTCAAAAGTAAATTCCTTACTAAATATAATATAATATAAAAGAGATATTTGGAGAATAAATTTATTTTTGTTAACAAAGACAAGGGTATAGTAGGAATTTGCTAAATTCGGTGTAAGAATTACAAGTATATTTGACACCAAATTTTGTCACTATTTATTTGGTGTGACTAACACCATGTTGGATTGAAGTAAGTTTTGCACTATAAAGTGTTCGGTTGGAGTTGCTCTAATGTACAAAATTAGGTTGTATTATTGTATGAAAAAGAGAAAAAAGATATTCTATTTTCATTTCGTAATATGTGTGAAATTTACAAAGTGAATTATTAAAATTAAATGGAGCGAGTCTCAGAGCAATATTAGATGAGACCGAAAAAGTTCTAACTTTATATCAAAATTCTAGTAAATACAGCTGTACATATAAGAGAATCTTGTTTTTTAATTATCTTTTTGGAAAAATTATTCATTTTATTCTATGCAACAATACCATTTTCCATTAAATTCAAGCAAAAATAATTGCAATTATTTTATAAAAAAGCAATTAAAAAGTTGCATTAGATTGCTTTTGATTGTAAGTAAATTACAAAAATTGCATATAGTTGTGAAGTGTGCTATGGAAAATATTTTTAGAAAAAGTTATAATTGATAAATAAATTTTAATTATGATTAGTTCGGCTGAGTTAGGGGTTAATATGATTTTTAAAATATATAAATAAAATTACAATTATTAGAGTTGGATTTAAATTTAATTTTTGTTCAAGACATTAATTTATTCATCCTTGTCCAAAAATTATATACTATTGGAACTAAATATTATTCTATGTATAAAACTACAGATATAATTGTTATTCCCAGTGGACTAACAATGAGATTTACAGAAGGGGGGTTGAATGTAAATCTCAAAACTTTTTCAAGTTTTGAGTAGTTTCTAAGGCTAAGTGTTTAAGTGAACAAATGTGTGTGAATTGCTTCAAGCTGATACAGACAGATATATATTCAAACACAAATGTAAGGAACACAAAGAACTTAAAAAACTTTTCTGGTGGATTTGTTGTTCCACCAGAGATGTGTTATTTCAGAAAATCTGTGATTCAAAGAATTAAATCACAGCTGCTTCCTAGTACAAAATAGATGATTTTCTCTCTGGATATTTCTAAACAGCTCTGGAAAATTCCACCCTAATTACTAGCTGCTACTTGGTTTATATATATCACCAAGTTTATAAGTGAAGACAAAACTGTAAAATATAATTGAAAAGATTCTTCACATGTTTCTTCTTCATTTCTCTATCCAATGCAATCTAGGATAATCTGTGAATCTTTGAATACTTCCTTGTTTGCATCAGAATGGAAATGCTGCATTTTCTTGATTTCTCCTAGAGGCTTCCACATTCCAGTTTGTCTCTGTCAACCCATGTGCCTCTGTCAGCTTGTGAATTGTCACTATCAACTGCTAATGAACTAAGCATCCGTTGAAGCTTTCATCCGTTGATGCCTTATCTGTTGAGGCTTTATCCGTTGAAGCTTTATCCGTTGATGCATTATCAGTTGAAGTCTTTATTCGTTGAAGCACTAGAGACATCCGTTGAAGCTTTGTTTCTTATCCGTTGAAGGTCTTCAATATCCGTTGATACTTCTTCACTTATACAAAATTACAAGGCATGAAATATTTACAATTAGCCCTCCAATTTGTATATCCATTAGTAGTCAACATGACTGATAGTTTCCTACAACATCTAAGAATTATAACTTGAAACCAGAGAATGAAATGTGCTACAATACTAAACTTATTGCTAAGTAAAGCTACTCCTTCAACGGATAGCCAAGATGGTCTTATCCGTTGAGGCTACAAACACTAGATTTCTACTTAAGTGTTTTGCTTAACTTATCATCAAACTAATACACATATTCCTAATAATCTCCCCCTATTTATGTCTACTAGAACTGTAGGCATAAATTTGGGTTTAGCTTGATGATAACAAAACACTTGACAAATATATAAACTGTAATAAAGCAGAAATTCAAAAATGCTACAAAAATGTATATGCTGAGATGGAATTGAAGAATTACATTATTTCCAAGGGTGCTCCTTTAGCCTGAGCAAATTACTTTCTTTTCCTTTGATCCCTTGTTTTCTTTCCTAGCCTCCTGTCATTCTCCTCTATTTGAAGTTGAAGTTGTCTGTAGAATTCAGCATCATCTTCTTCATTGATGTCTAACTTAGATTGCATATCCTTGAGAGTTTCATTACTGGAAATCTTTAGCTGATCTTCAATTCTGAAAAATCTTCTGACTCCTTTGTTGTCTCTGAACTCCATCAACCAGTGAGGTGATTTGTGAATTGTAATTCCTCTTTCTTGAATGAGTAAAGTTCAAGGCAAAGCATTGGGCTCCCTCCAAGTTTTCCTTATGTTGGCAATCTTGTTGAGAATCTCAGTCTTGGCAGTCCTGGTAAAGCTAGAATCCCTTTGTATGGCTGAGTAGACTCTGATCAAGGTAGAGTAGCCTTCATTCAGAATTCTGTAAAGAGGCCAGGTTCTTTCCCCATCTCCTTTGTATTTGAACACTAGTCTTTCTGGTAGCTGTCTGTAGGCAGCTATTCCCCTTACTTCCTCCAGCTCATCCAGATAGAGTTCAATGTCTGAAAATTCTTTTATGTCACAGATGTGAACATAATCATCTTTAGAGGCTTGAGGTTTAGGCTTAGGCTTCTGTGTGAATTTGATTGAGGCTTTAGAGGGTGTTGATTTGATTCTTCTTTTCTGCTTCTTTGATGGTGGAGAAGAGGTTAGGAAGGTGGCAATTTGATGGTGTCCCAATCAATTGGTTCCTCCTTGGGAATGATTGTTTCACCATGAATGTTCATGAAGGGGTCAGGCACAATGGGTTCAGGAATAGAGGGTAGTGGTTTGGATATTGACTGGGTTTCTTCAGTCTTATCTACCATTTTTCTCTTTGCATTGACCTTCTTTCTGTTCCCTTTCTGCCATTCTTCTCTTCCCTTACTTCTTTCCTCCATCTCAGTACCAACCATGTCCCCCATAGCTTCATCTTCACTTTTGTCTTCAATTTCTTTCTGTTCTTCAGCCTGACTTGACTTTAGCTATTTTTCAAGCTTTGCTTGTGCTCTTTTGTCAGCCTTTAGGTGTTTGGCTTCTTCCTTCAACCTTCTGGTTTCTTCCCTCTTGGCTATTGAGAATTTGGGATGTCCTTGCATCACACATATGCTCTTTCCCTCTCTGAAGATAATAACCATGTTTCTCCTTACAGCCACATCCATGGTCTCTTTGAGATATGAAATACTTCTACCCAAAAGCTTGTCCTCATCAGCTTTTGGAAGAGGAAAATCCACTTCTTTCAGAGGATTCTTTGTAGAGTCCTTATTGGATCTGTTGTTGGGCTTGAGGACCATAGGTTTCAGATCTTTGGAAGAAGTTTCTCCATCCTTATTCCTCCCTACTGGCTTGAGTTCTATAATAATTGATTCCACTTTTGTGCTGTGCTTCACAGATTGTGATTGAGAAGTTGTAGAACCAAATATTTGTTGCATCTTTTCATCAATCTTCTTCCTTTGCTCTTTGACTTGCAATTCAGCTGCTGCTATCTGGATTAGATCAATTCCATCAAGCTTTCCTTTGACTTGAATAATTGGAGAAGTGGTGATGACAGGAACTAGCACTTGAGAAATTTGAACTGTTGTTGATGGCTCTCCTTCCCCTTTCCCTTTATTCTCCCCCTTTTTGTTATCATCAAGGGTAGGAGTCAAGCCTTGTGCATTTGCCAGCTACATGAGTAGATTTGTTTGAGTTTGTTGATTCTGAAGAATGGTGACCATGGAATCTTCAATGATTTAAAGCCTATTTTCCAATCTGGCCATTCTCTTGTCAGCATCAGATTCTTTCCTCAGTCTTCCCAACAAATCTTGCATAGTACCTTATGACTGAATCCAACTTCTCAGCATTGTGGGATTTCAGATCAGCAATGTCTTGTTTGAGCTCATCCACACTTAGATTATGGTTGAAATGCTGCAACTGCAAGAGATGCAGAGATTCCAGATGAGCTTGAAGAATTGTCTTGGTACCAGCATCTGTAGTCTCCTGAAGGGCCTTCTGAATTGTAATGACTTATCTGACCAAAGTGACACCAAACTTTCCTGGTGTTGATGCTTTTGCCCATGCCCATTCAGGAAGATCAGGAACAGAACTTGGGCCTGCTACTCCCCCTAAGTTCATGCTCTCATCCAAAGAATTAGAGTCATCATCATTAGAATTTACTCCAAACTCTTCAGATGGCTCACCAGCTTGAGAAGGCAGCCTGTTAACAGCAGCTTTGTCTCTGAGAAGAGATTCTGAAGTGTGTACAATGTGTAATGTCTGTTCT